>NW_028292578.1:6249370-6281870 GCF_029948245.1 Actinia tenebrosa
TGACACAAACTGGTGGAGGATGCAAGCAGAAAACGGTCATGTTGGATTAGTGCCTGCAAGCTATTTGACACCTGATGAACAAGAAATGGTTTGTCTCTACATGTAATAACATCTGCCCTCTGTTTTATGTTCCAGCTTTAAATCACAGTCATTTGCAGGATTAGTGCATGAATGTATATTTATTTATTGTCATGGCTACAGTAGGATACAGTCCATTTTCTTATTTGTAAGATTAAGAAATTGTCACTATGACAAATCATTTGCAGAATATGAGTGATAATTATACAGTGGTGTATTGCTGGTTTGCAATCATTCTCAAGAGAATAAAATGACAAGAAATAAGACAGATAAGACATGATGGCCATGTTGGATGATATTAATAAGAGACTAATGCATCCAACATGGCGGCTATGAAAACCAGAACAAGTGTAATACAAAGAGAGGGGAATACAAAATACCCTGTTTCTAAATGCAATGCAAAAGTAATTTTTTCAAATAAGAATTATTATTTTTGAACTGCAGGAAAACCCTGATGCTCGTAAGGCAATCCTTGAATCTATTGAAAGAGCAATGGAAGTTATTCATGCTCAGGCAACGAGTAATGGAGGAACATACACTAATGAACAGAGATCTAACTTAAGGTATTGCAATGCAGCAATAAAAACATATAATGGTTACCATCTGGTTAGCTTATAGCTCCCTTGCTTACAACCTTGCATTGATAAAAGCATCATTCTTCACATATCTTTTTCAGAAAACTAATAGAGCATCGCAAAATGGTCCTTTCCCAAGTCAAGCTAATAAGCAGTGAGTCACAATCAGAAACTGAGCCAAGCACTTTCCCAGTACAACCCAGCAGACCTGCTCCAAAACTATCTTCTGTGTCAAAACATTCATTGAAGAGAAGAGCTCCTCCTGTTCCCTCATCCTCTTCAGAAGAGACATCGGCAGCTTATTCAGAACCTTTGACATGTACTGATTGCTCATCGGGTATGTTGATTAATTACATAATATTCCATGTAAATGCAAAGGGCAAGCAGAATGATATTTAGAGTACAAACGCTAATAGCATGCAACATTTTGGTGCCCTAATTAGTACTAAATACAGTATCACTAATTAAACAATAAATTTAGATACAGTAACACGATTTAGTGCTATTCATTAGTCAATAGAAAACAATATACATAACACTAGTTAGTTCTAACCTTTATAGAAGAGCTTAGGCATGACACTGGTCTGCAGTCAACTCAGTGATGAGATCTTGGCGTGTAAGACACAGACCAACATGGTAAGCCATCTTCCACCATGACTCCTGAGGAGACTTGACATAATGATGAAGATATTTAGTGCTATTAGTTAGACAATAGAAAACATTATACATAATGCTAATTTTAGTGCTAATTATGTGGTTATAGTGTTTGTTGCATCACTGTGTTTACTCCAACAATTAATTACAAAGATTAACAAGCGTAATTCTTCTGTTGCAATTATTTTCAGCAATGACCAGTGAATCTCAGAAAGAAATAGTTATCCCACCCAACTTCATCACAGAACTTTTGGAAAAGCTTAGAATAAAGTAAGCATTATATAATTTAATTGTGCAATAAAGTGACTCACTTTACAGTAATTCATTTGAAATCACCCAACCAAGTTATATTTTTTGAATCAATTATGATTTTTGACTTTTCATGCCAGATTGCAATTTTCCTTGCTTATTACATGTAATTTAAAACCAAAACCTAGCTCTTGAAATTTAGTTATGAATGATAACAGGGCCATAGGCACCATTACATTATAGTCTTGCTTAAAAAAAAATGAATTTTTTTGTTGTTGCTTTATTTACTCAATAGATATGTGAATCACAAAATTGTCCATACCCCACTCCTCCCCCAGCCCCCACAGAGGAATTTGGAATTTCCGAAGATGTAGGGAGGGTTAGAGAAAGAACAATATTACAGAGTTTGTTTGGAAGAAAATAATTATATATCCAGGGGTAGGGGGATCAATAATTTCTGAAACTACACTACAACTACAATGAGTGGAAAATTAGCATTGTTTCTGTAAAAATTGTTTGGATTAAAGGGATTTTCATAAACTCATGAAACAGATACCTGCATTAGTTAGTGTGTTATAGTGCATCGACAACAAAATGACACAATGGAATTAGGGTCAACTAATTTGTATTAGGTTGGTGTGTATTTCATGGGTTTATGAAAACCACTCTAAAACTGGACCAACATTACTATCATGGTGGCTACAGCCTGAATAAATACAGGACAGTCTTAATGTAATCTTTTTTTTAGTTCAGGTATTAGTTATACAACCTCATTTGTTGTAGCTGAAACTATTATAAATCACATCAAGACAAAAATACCAAGTATAGCCAATCCCATGGATACTTTACTGAGAGAAATAACCAATGAAAAGGTGCCATTTTTAGTTATTAAAGAGCATACTAATTAGCTGAGCTGAATGGGGTGTGCAGTACCCTCTTGTGACCCCAGTCATGCGATTTCATTGAGTCTCACCCTATATTAATACATATTACGATTATAAAATTATTAAAATAATTTATTTAATTTTTAATTCTGTATTTGAATAACAGTTATGATATTTAATTCTGATGATTGTTTACTCATTAGAGGCTTAACCTCAGGAGTCTGACTGCCTGAAGCTGTTACTAATCCATCGTTTGAATCAAACATTCCTTCATGAATCATTTTCTGCAACTCTACAACCCTTTCAATCCATGGATCAGGTTGTCTATTTTTCAAGATAGAAGTAAACTGAATAATCTTTTTTCTTGATGTTAATTTGAAGGAATGTGGTGTTCACTCAAATGAAAGCCTAATCTTAACACATGATGGTCAATGTATTGAAAAGGCTTTCCTGGCCTTGACAGAACATAAAGATGATGCACAACAAAGAAGTTGGGCTTTACACATGGATGAACCTGAAATTCTTGACCAGCTTAAAGAACTGCTCACTTTACTGGTACTAATATGTTTAAACACCAGTATTTACTAAAATGTTGTCATTATAAAAATAAAACGATGACAAATAGGAACTACTTATTTTTTTATACAAAATGGGTTGAATTATTTCAATGACTTTAAGTATAGACTAACATTTTTGACATCACCTTGTTGGTACTAAGACTGAGTGTAGTTTTCATCAATTTAGGGTGCTTTAAATCAAAATATATAATTGACGTAATTCTGTTTATTTTATTTCGATTATTATTAAATAAATATCATATAGTGGATGTTTTCTCCCTGTACTGTAGTATTGAGTATTGATTGTTTTGTCATATTAACCATTTTCACATTCATTTAGGTTGATGCTAATCAGAAAGTCTCTAAAGCTGTTCTCCAGCAGAATGACTTTGAGTACCTGCAATCCACTGTTATATATTTTCAAATGGTTAGTGATATCTTGATCACATTTTACAGTACAGTACATGTAATCAGTATTAAAGCAGTGTTCCTAATCATTTATTCTGCACATCACTAAGGAGCACAGAGCAAGCATTAGGCTTCAGTTATTACAGCTGTTTGGTTGCCTATGTGGGATTGACAAAGAGGTTATTACACAGCTATTATGCTCTGTACTGCCAGGAGAGCTTGCAAGAACAATGCAAGATATGCCTCAAGGTAGGTCTGATTAATAAATATATTTACCTCCAATAATGAATGTATTTAAAAATGCGATTGTTTTTTTTTTACGAAGTAACTTTTTTTCAGATTTACAGTTACAGCTCTATTCATCTCTTGTTTTAACAATGATATTTTCTACAGCAGAGCCACTACCACACTGGTTGTATGGTTAGTAATCTTAAGCATAAGTACAGTCGGTGGGCTAGAATTTTAGTAGAACCATTTTAAACATTGATTTTATTTGTTCCCCTGCTAATACCTGCAAGATAAGTATATTGGAAAGTTGTATCTTAGTTTTTGCATTAGGAAATTAAAATAAAAGAGGACATTAGTTCAGTGTGAGCTGCGACGAATATTTTTTTTACTTGTCATAAAGTTGACAGTATTACTAATCAGATTATGCCTTTCTTAAGGGTGCTGCATTTTCTTTAATTTTACTGTTACTAAGCTACCTTACTATACTTGTTCTGTACTCAAGGTTTTCTTATTTATCTTCAACAGATCAGTTAGACAAGAAATTTGTTATATACCTGATTTCTTGCATAGAGAATGCCCCAGATGGTGAAGATGGAGATCAGCTTATCGATTCATTTGTAGGCTTGCTACTTGCATTTAATCAGCATTTCTCAGGTCAAACTTTTATGATTATGATTAATGTGTGCAAAAGAGTCTGATTAATTTAGTATTTTTTACAATCTATAGTTGCCCTATTAAAAAACATTAAAAAATGACAGTATTAATTGCTTAGAAGGATCAAGTGATATGGAAAAAGATATAAGTGTAAGCCAGGCACTAAAATGACAGTATTAATTGCTTAGAAGGATCAAGTGATATGGAAAAAGATATAAGTGTAAGCCAGGCACTGATCAGATTTTTTTGTTTGATAAATTTAACTGCAATTTTAAATGTAATACAATATGCAAATGCAATGCTTCAGATAAGATAGAAGGAATAGAACCTACTTTATGGTAACATTACAGTTTTATTTTGTCAGTATTCTAATGAACCCTGGATTCTTGCATCTATTTTTATTATTTCAGATCTGAAGAAAAACCTTGTAATGAATGTGTTAGCAACTTGTAAGACCACTAAGAATGTCAGTGAGAAGGTTATGCTATTAATAAACAGAGAGGGTAAATAATATACATTTTAAAACCTATTATCAATTAGTGTCACATGAGACTCAGCATTTTCAGTTCCAAGTGTTTTCAATGTGTTGAATTTTGACATATTATTATCTTCCAATGCCTCAAGATAAGATAAATTATGTCAAAATTATGTCTTTTAAAAAGTGCTATTAACCCTTAAAGTTTTGAGGAACATCATCAAATAGAACTTTATTTAACAAATAAAACAGCTTTTTCCGTGCGCTTCCTAAGTTCTTTATAACGGAACAGAGGATGGAAAAAGCTGTTTTATTTGTTATATTATATAGTTACTAATTTTATTTTGTATTGAATTTATTCACACAAAAAGATAGATGGCTGCAGGATCTAGCAGCCATCTTTGCACACGCCGATTGCATCAGTACTGTGCTTTGTTCACCAATAAAGCACAGTTTTTGACCAATCAGAATGCACATCCTATCCTAACTATATAATAAATAATTATATGAAATAGTTGTATACAGGATTGAATGGGATATGCATTTCCAAGTGCTATTTTCTGTCAGACATAAAGGGAGTTATTGTCAATTACATCAGCGTGCACCATTTTTTTGAATACAGGCTCAGGCAAACTAATAAACCAATCAAAGAGTGTGTTATACATTGTATCATGGCTATGTTATAAATTATATCCATTATAATTACTGTAGATCCTTATGTTCAATAACATTCACATTTGGACTAACCCTTACAATTTTGTCTTGTTCTAGAGGATCCAGTTGTGCTGTTTGATTACCCTCGCAACTGTTCTAATTCAGTGCTCAAGTTTCTCTTGGATGTATTTGCTAGTAAAGATACATCAGGGCTTTTTTTTACCTCAGATATGATGGTGCTTCTGGAAATTTTATTAAGACAAATTACTGATCTCAACCCAGGAAACCAGGTATTAAGTGTTTGTGTAATTATTTAATTCATATAAATTATTTTAAAGTAAAACAGCTTTGTCAAAAAAAAAAAAGTTTAGAAATACATAATGTTGGTAGGGCTTTTTTGTTGGGGTCAGAGATAAAAAATTAAAAATGTATGCTTTAGTGGTCTCTCTCTGCTTCATGTTTAGAGATGAATCCCATTGCCCTTACCATAACATGTGAGATTATTTAACTATATAATTAATATGTTCAAAAACTATTAATAATTTATAAGCCTTCATAAGTCCATGGTTGGTCATTCTAATTGCCCTATTTCACTATGACGTCACATCAAAACAATCTATTGTTTAAACGCAAAGGACCATGGTCGTTGGAGGGGGTCAAATCAACGCAAATTCACCGAAAATTGTTCTTAAACCTGTATCAATCCATGAAGAGAAGTAGAATAGCCAGCAAACGCTCAGAATATTATTTAGTACATATTAACACATATCATATCTGAAAACCGGGCCATTTTAGATTAAACTGTTTTGCTAGGAACGAAATTTGTCTAATTTTCTATTGGATTTGGCAATTCTATCCCCCACATAAACAAGCAGTGAAATAGGGCAATTCAACCAAAGGTTTGTGAATTGTTGATGAGTTTTTGAAGCTGTTCAATAATCTTGCAAATTGTGTTTTATCAGGATTGAAACCACTAGATTGGCTATGCACCTTATGGTTTTAAACTTGATTAGACACTCCGTTCATTTATTCAGCATACCTTATGAAACTTATTATTATATGTTTGTATATAACTAAGGATTTGATTTTCTTTTTGTATATTTTCACAGCTAAGAACACAATACCTTTCCTTGCTACAACTGGTTTTTACTAATACTGATTATTTTGAGCATAAGCATTTATTTTCTGAAATCGAATTGTGCCTCAAGAGAATAGAGGAAGAAGATGAAGCAGAATCAGCCCATGACTGCCAAGTTGTGAGAAAGATTTTTACCCAGTTCCATACTCATTTTTCTTAATCAATGGGTATCTTATAACATACTAGTAAAGCAAGGGAATTGGATATTTAAATGAAATCTCTCAAAATATTAAATACTTAAAATCTCAAAAGTAGTCAACCTTTTGGATTGAAATATTTTTGAGGAAAAAATCTTCAGATTTTCGTTTACTCAGCCACTTTAGATACTGAACAACAACAAAAAAGTTTGTGTATTTTGAGAAAGTTAAAATGCTATAATTTTATGTAATTCTGTTAGAATATGAAATCATCTTTCAATGATCTGTAATATTTTATTATTTGAGATGGCATAATGATAAAAAGCCTTTTTTCCCCATTTCATCAATCAAATTTGAAACCTTTCTTAGTAAGGTCCACTTTTGCTTGTTGTATTTCCTGTGAAGAATAAAACAAAGCATTGACTAAGTGTATAATGATGGGCAATTTATTTAATAACTATTTTACCGAAGGGAAAGCGATTATTGGTGACTAGTTACCGAGCAGTTGGTTGGGTAGGGTTAGGGGTGGGGGTGGGGGCATGACTGAAAGAAAATGCATGGCAACGGAAAAAGAGCTCGGAAAAAATCTTCCGGCGTAGCGGTTAAATTAGAAGTACAACTAACCTGTTTTAAGGATTCTGAAGCTTCTATGCAATCGTTAAAAGTTGCCACTCTAAAACCAACCACTACTAGAGAATAACACTGAAAAGTAAGATCAAAATAAGCTTAGCTTAAATTGTCAGTATTGTCAAACCGGGAATCAAATAATGTGATGTTAGTAGACATGAAAGATCGAGACTTACCCCAAAAACAATAATAGCATAAACTGGCATCTATATTTCAAGAAAAGAGACAAGGAGCTTCAGTTTATTAAAGCATCAAGGTTATATCAATATATTGATATTATTTAAGCTTACCGGCCAAATGACTTCTTTCAATCGATGAGAAACAGTGAATGGAACCATTCCTGTTAATAAAGATATCCAAGTAGAAAAAGCAAGCACAAAGACTAAAAGCCACTCCATAAGTTTTGTCATTGCTGTAGTTTGTACAAGCGATCCCGTGCTTTTACGAAAAAAAGTCTAACTTAGAATAAGCGTCAGTTCACTTCTTTTATGTTCGTGTACATTTTGTCAGCACGAGTCTTCCGGCCTTTTGGTCAGCGGATTATTTTTGGTTACCACATCCCACGGTCGTAATACATATAGGAAGCCCATAACTTTTGACACAACATCTCCTTTCCACCGTAGAACAATAGAATTGATTTAACTTAATACACCGTATGGTTTGTGATGTTTAGAAACTTAAATGTCAACATTTACTCAGACGAAGGACTAACGTCCGAAACGTCAGTTTCTAAGCATCACAAACCATACGGTGTATTAAGTTAAATCAATTCTCCTATTGTTCTATTCCAAACACCAAAGCGGTTAACTAGTTTATCTAGTCTTTACCATTTTCCACCGGCAATGTTACCTAGCTGGTTTAACTCTTTTAGTTATTCTAGGTAGCTCCTACTATTCTTCTGTAAATATACTCATATTTATATATTTTCTCCTCATTGTAATCTGTGGTGCAAATAAAGCACATTGTTGTTGTTCGTACTAGCATCTTTAATACTTGTTTGAAATGAATATTTTGCAGTGACCTCAGGTTTTCATAGCCTCCGTTGCAGACGTCCTGCGGGGTTCGGTTCATCCGAACCGAACCCCGCAGGACGTCTACAATGGAGGCTAAGGTTTTCAGTGACTAACTTTATTGAAATAAGTATATTACACTAACAGGCACGTTAATATAATTATTTAAAACACATGAAAGATCACATACGCAAAGAGAAACGATTTGATTGTAATAAAGATCAGAGTTTGATCTGATTGATTGCCCTAAATGTGTAAAAAGAAAAAAAGAGAAAAAAAAACAAACCCCTAATTATTACATTTTAAGAGCCTGATAACTTTTTTATTCATTTGTTTCCTATCATTATCATCTCTCTCACTTGCCCGCGAACTCGCTCGTTTGCGAAATGATACAGTATAAGGAAACTTGTGTATAAAAACGTTAAACTATTTATATTTTCATCATTTTATCTAAGACTTCGTTGAAATGGTCCCAGTAGGTGTGCCCACACATTTAAATTTTACTTTCCAACTAGTGCATTAAATGACTTTTTAAATCCTTGTTTCTTCGATAAAATCAATTAATTAACAGCGAACTTTGCATACTGCTTTGCTTCATATATCTGTGCTAGTTTAATAAGCTAGTTTTTCATTGTATGCTGAGCTGGTAAGAGAACTAAATATATTGAAAATAATTTCACAACTGATATACCAAAGTATGGTATATTAGATGTTGTAATCAAGTTATTTTCATCATGCCATGAAATGGAGTACATGTATTGTTTGTTGTTTTACCTCTAGAACTCACTCAGTGACATGTAAAATATGGACTAAATACTACGAGTGTATTTCATGAGTTAAGGAAAATCATAGCCATAATATCCAGTTTACGTATCTACTTAAAATGTATTTATTGACATGATCACTAGTAACACAAATAGTTAGCTATGTATGCTAGTTATGAGAATAGATACACTCACACTTATTAAAGCTAATCTTTTTGATAGTATGTTTATAAACTGGTAATCATAAATTTATTTATAGAATGAAAACTAATTTATATTTTTGACCAATTCTCTATGATAACCAGTTTACTGGTCAAGTGTTGTAGATGTATCAATAGTTTCTAATAACACTGATGATTTCAAGTTCAAAATAATAACTTCCTGAAACTGGTCTAATAAAATATCTGATAGGATTGGGAAGTGTTGCTCCAGCATCATCATTTGCATTTTGTTGATTACTTGGAGAGTTCATTAGACAACCAGTCCAGACCTTCATATAGGCCAGTACCCTGGGTAGCACAGGCACTCTGTACATAGAACTAAAAAATAATCAAAATTAACTTTATTTAAAGAGGATGACACATGTAGGCACAACCTTATAACCTTGTGGACCTCTAAGTTTAACATATTTGACCATTTTTAGAGTAAAAGGCAACAACTTCTACTCAGATTTTTCAAGACCCTAAGTGTGGGTACAGCTGAGGCTTGAGCCCACAACCTCCAGCACAACGCCAGTGCCCAACCAACTGAGCCAACTGAAGGCAGTCAATTGTCCATTCCCTTCCATACAATGTATTAATACCACTAGCCTTTTGGTTATTGTTGAAAGGCACCCCAGATTTAAAGATCAAAAGGGCCCTATTTTCCTTCCTAATGGCTTTTTAAATTTTAACTAATTTATCAATGCAAAGGATAAAAGCAATCTTGTGGTTCTACATACATACATACATACATACATATTTTATTGTACCAAAAAGTAAAATAGAACTAATACAATGTGTATATAACGAATTATAAGGTACAGGCTATCTGCAATAACCATGAGGCTAACCTAGGCAGACAGCTTGACATGAAAAATAATTGCAAATTTGGTACAGGAAGAGAATGAGTAAAATTATATAGTGCAAGAAAAAAAGAAAAAGAAATTACTTTAAAAAAAAACAACTAAATATAAGTTAGTAATCAATACTGACAAATACAATAAGAAAAAAAAAACAAAAAAGAAAATTAGACAAATAGGAAATGGATCAGTTCATTTTAGATTGTTACAATAAATAGAAAAAAGAAAATTTTTAGTAATTAACAAAATTTTGATCTATTAAGATTATCATTTCATAAGTTGGTATAGATAACACTTTTTTATTTTATTTTATTTATTTTTTAATTAGAAGAAGAATAAGCCTGCAGTAATTTTTCTTTTAAGGATTTCTTGAACCTATCTTTGCTATATGGTTTTAAGCACTCCTCAACAGAATTCCAAACTTTAGCGCCAGCATATTTTATATTAAATTTTCCATAATTGGTTCTAATTTTTGGTAGGGAAAAAGAAGTTTTAGAAGCAAATCTTGTATTGTAAGAATGCTTCATGCTTACCGAGTGAAAAAATGACTTAAAGTAAATAGGTAAATTTCCAGAATAAAAATCATGCATAAAAACAGCAGTATGAAAGTAGACCAAGTCACAAAGCTTGAGAATTTTTAAATTAATGAAAATAGGATGAGTATGGGCATTGTAGTCAGCAAAGGTCATTAGACGTAGAACTTTCTTTTGGAGAATAAACAAAGGATCAAGTGTTGTGTTATAAGTGTGTCCCCACACTACAATACCATAGGTTAAATAAGGATATATTAAAGAATAGAGCACTCTAGAGCACTTACACTATGTTATATGAACGAGTCAGGAAAATTAAGAGTATTGTGATAATTTAGTGGTACATTCAAGCTAAAGGATAATTATTATCCATACCCTCTCCCCATATTTTTAATTTTTTTAAGACCACCCTTCCCCCCCTCTCCCAATCCAATTTCGTTATTTTATCTGAACCACCTCCCACCCTTCGAAAATTCCGAATTCCTCCTTGGGGGGGGGGGGGGGGGGGGGGAATGGATAATTTCCGGAACTACACAATAATTAATGAGAAAAGGCTTATTTAGTTCAAAGTGGGTGCAATAGACAGCTACCTGTACATTAAAACAGAAAGTACTTACTTTTCTTTGTCGAGTCTGAGTTAGGCCAAGCTTTTCTGTAATGTCATTGACTGATAAAGCATTAGGGAGGTCTTGCTTATTTGCAAATACTAACAAAAAAGCATCACGGAGGTCTTCTTCTTCAAGCTGTGCAAACAAGTAAGATTATTCACCTTGTTACTATTTATAGTACATACGTACAACATGGAGGAAATTAAATGCTCCCCAATTTTTTTCAAACTAAAATAGCTTCCTCAATTTTTCCTAGGTACAAACATTTGAAGTTTTTTTTGTTATCCTACTGATAAATCATAAATAAATGACTACTGTATTAAAGAATATCACAACCCTTTTCTTATATCTATTGTGTTCTATTGTACATTGATTTTATTGGTACATTTTATTGGTACGTCAGGGTATGTGTATGATACACAGGTGCATATACTGTGCTTATTAAAAAAGTATTGATATCTTGGTTCATGTCATACGTCAGGATATGTGTATGATACACAGGTGCATATACTGTGCTTATTAAAAAAGTATTGATATCTTGGTTCATGTCATACGTCAGGGTATGTGTATGATACACAGGTGCATATATTGTGCTTATTAAAAAAGTATTGATATCTTGGTTCATGTCATACGTCAGGGTATGTGTATGATACACAGGTGCATATACTGTGCTTATTAAAAAAGTATTGATATCTTGGATCATGTCATACATCAGGGTATGTGTATGATACACAGGTGCATATACTGTGCTTATTAAAAAAGTATTGATATCTTGGTTCATGTCATACGTCAGGGTATGTGTATGATACACAGGTGCATATATTGTGCTTATTAAAAAAGTATTGATATCTTGGTTCATGTCATACGTCAGGGTATGTGTATGATACACAGGTGCATATACTGTGCTTATTAAAACAGTATTGATATCTTGGTTCATGTCATACGTCAGGGTATGTGTATGATACACAGGTGCATATACTGTGCTTATTAAAGCAGTATTGATATCTTGGTTCATGACATACATCAGGGTATGTGTATGATACACAGGTGCATATACTGTACTTATTAAAGCAGTATTGATATCTTGGTTCATCATGGTATGTGTATGATACACAGGTGCATATACTGTGCTTATTAAAAAAGTATTGATATCTTGGTTCATGACATACATCAGGGTATGTGTATGCTACACAGGTGCATATACTGTGCTTATTAAAAAAGTATTGTTATCTTGGTTCATCAGGGTATGTGTATAATACACAGGTGCATATACTGTGCTTATTAAAGCAGTATTGATATATCTTGGTTCATGTCATATGTCGGGGTATGTGTATGATACACAGGTGCATATACTGTATTAAAGGGGTTTAAACCCTTAAGTAGTGGACCCTATATGGGTTAGGACCAATCTTTTTATCTTTTCGACTGCTAGAATCTAGAGTAATTTGGGAATTCAGTTTTGCCCTACTACTATCCCTTACTGCTTTTTTATTATTTATGTTTATCATCTGGATAAAAGTATTTTCAAACTTCAACTTAAAGTACATCTGACATACACTTACCATTCTATGCAATTCATCTTTGGCTTCATTTATTCTTTCCCTGTCATTGCTATCTACAACAAATATAAGACCCTGTCCAAGAGTAACAACATTTAAATCAACATTTTGTTTTATAACATTATATAACAGTTTATCTGATTACAATTGTGCAGATCTAAGAATATTTATGGGTCCGTGTAACTTCCGGCCATTTGATTTTTGAAAATGAGAAAATTAAATTTCATTCACCAATTTTTAAAAATTACCAAAAATAGCTTTTTTTGATTGAAATCTAAAAACTAAAAATCAATTTTCAATTTTCGAAAAAACAAATTGTACAAAATTGTACAAAATTTACTCTACCGGGGGAGGGGTAAGACAAATTGTGACTCTGTCCCAGGACCATATCTGACAACTAAAATCTAAAAATGGCTGCACCTAGCACTTATGTGATGTCATTCACTTCCATCAGAGTATTCACTACTGTAATTGGACATTATTTCCAAGAAATATATACACTCTACATGTAACTACATTTCTCTTTGAAGAGCCTGAGTCTAGATTCCCATGAATGACATCACTGAAAAGTAGTTGCATGGAATTTTACTGCTTTTCAAAAAGTTGATTTCAAGAAGAAAAAATCATAACACATTTGAATAATTGCTATTGATTATATGATCTTAAGGGTTAGAACTTTCATATAAAACAAATAACAGTGAACCCTGATATGCACTTTAACTTAGGGGTAGGCTGGGTACCCATGGCCAATTAAATGGAACCATTTTATTTACTTTACTCCAAACTTTAGTCACACCATTATCTTTTTCCATTTTTTTGGAGAAAAAACCAACAACGATTGTTGGGGGGATTGGTTTATCAATGACAGCATAACCTATCCATTTCCAGCCAATAATCACACAAGAACATTTACAAAATAGAAGATAACAGTCAGTAAGTCAGTTACCTGTGTATTAGTGTAATAATGTCTCCATAAAGGTCTGATTTTATCTTGACCACCAACATCCCAAACAGTGAAGGAAATGTTTTTATATTCAACGGTTTCCACATTAAATCCTGTGATAAAGAATCATGGTCATAGGTTATCACTTGTGAAATAACTTACCCACTGTACAATAACAGCAAAAGCAAAATAATTTTGTACCTTGTCGAATATCTTTTTTTCATATCAATGACAGAGGATATGGTTGATATCAAATATTTTGATACATTGCAAAACCTTTTGAATTAAAAACACTGTCATTTGAAAATTATATCCATGTACACACTTACCAATAGTAGGAATAGTTGTAACGACTTCTCCAAGTTTGAGCTTATAAAGTATAGTGGTCTTTCCAGCAGCATCGAGACCAACTGGAATCGAAGAAGAAAAACAGAAAATGAAAAACTGAAAATTACGTTACTAATATAAACTTTTAGCTCTCTTGCCTTCAGATTGGCATACTGACTTCGACAGGTGGGAGCTTTTTTTGATTGATGTGCATGACAGTAATCACATGAGATGAAGCCTGTTTCCCCCAGTCAATAAATGTTAAATATACATGGCTCTTATGTTAATTTTATTCATTAGCTTTACAACTAGTACTCATGGGGAAAAAAGACAAAGAAAAAACTAGTTGAAGACAAAAACGACAGGACAAGAGTCCCAAAGGAGAAGTTTGAAAGTTTTCGTAGAGGAGCAGTTTTTGATTGAGGACGGCAAAGTATTATATGGAAAAACTTAGCAATTAGCAACTTAGCAGCTTAGAGTTTCTGAAAAGCAAAGCTTTGCAATGGCTGGGTTGAAGATAATTAGCAGAGGTTGATCAAAGAGATCTAGAGCGTGCAGTGGAACCTGTTACAAAGTTTGAAACATACTGACCGTAATTACGTTATAGAAGAAAAAAGTAGATCCTTGATTTCAAGCCAGTAAGAAAGAGGAAGTAAGTTAAGACACTTTAAATGGATGCTGTAGAGATCTAGTAGTAATCTTGAAGTATGAACTTGGTGGGTTGTAGATAGAGAAGGTGATGACAGCAAACGTTAGTCATGCTACTACACAATTCTGGTATAGAGCGCAGAACATTCTATAATAATTAGCATTGGAGATGCAGTTTGTGATATAAGACCATTTAAGGTCATTGCTAACAATCTTTTTCCTAGCCAGAAGATAAATTATAACATCCTTGCTTCATGACACCAGTAAGCAATGAGTTAGATGAGTTCCCTTTGAAAAATGTTCAGAAAGCCTTCCTGTTGTTAGAAGATATAACTAGCTAAAAACTAGTGTGAGCTGCGTCGGTGTTTCTAATGAAACAGTAATGATGAAAAGGTAAATTATACACCGTGAAAAGATTCCTGTTATTATGTAATGATTCAGCAAGACTTGCTATGTCCTCTCTCTTACTGTAAAGCAAAAGAGAGTTTCCATTTGTTCCAAGAAATGTCAATGTCCTGATCACTCTCAACAATGTCTTCTAATGAGATCAACTGGCAGATTATTGCGTAGACTGTTATGGTCTGTTACAGTATTTAGTTAAAAATGTATTGCTTTGTGGTCAGAGTGGAGCGAAGTAATATTCTTGTCCAATGTCTCAATGTTGTCAATTATGTGCTTATTTATAGTTGTCTACCGTAGAAGGTCAATTAGGTTCTGGCCATGTATAGGAGTAATAACTAACTTAAGATTGATTCATACTGAACTATTTACGTTTATAAAGTAGTTTTACCTTATGATCACACTTATGTGATTAGAACAAAGTATGGGACATGTAGTATTATTATCATCATCAGTAATTCAAAATTCCATATACATGTTAGGAACAAACCATATATGAGTCAAGGCTCAAAAGGGTCCAGAGGTTTAAAATGAGAATATAAAATAATGATGACAAATTAAAACTTTAGAGTTATATGTAAATATTAATAAATGACAGTTTTCTAGCTCTAATCCAATTTTGCCTGTAGGCAAAATTTAAATTTAATATCGATCGGCTCTGATATTCTACACAAAGAGGAAATTATCTAAGGATAATGCATGGTGCATCTTTGGTGACAACATGGAAACTACGTACTTTTGTCAATAGCTCGATTACCCTATCTATGAAACATCCAACTGAAATATAAAGTTTGATTGATAACTTACCCATCAGAATTCGCATTTGTTTTTTGCCGAATAACCGGGTAAAGAGGCTTGATATGGTCAGACCCATGTCGTTTACTTCAGAACAAACGAATGCGTTGATTCTAAATTTCCAAGACAGGCTACGAAAGTAATTAGTACCTTAAAAAGACCCCAAGATTATACAGACAGTAGATGATTTTGAAACAACGTATTTTGAAGAGTACTTTTGTGACAATTTGGATAAAAACTCAACGTGGAATCCGCCGACAATGAGTGAGCCACGTCAAGACTTACTTTGCGCCTGCGCAGTAAATGTAACCACAGGAATCCCAAGTTTAGTTGTATTTTTTGTCATTTATTTTTTTCAATTACTAGACTTATAATTACACTTTTACCTGCAAGTAGCTTACGGCTATTTGAGGCAGGTTAAAAGGAAAGACAAACATCTATAACTACAATCTAAATCTAATCTAATTCTAATCTAATCTAAAAATCTTCAAGCATAAAGTAATTGCCCTATAGGTTTCTATCAATAAGCCTTTTCATAGTTTAAGAATCGATTCCACTGCGCATGCGATTTTATCCCGAATTTCTCACCTTCTTTTGTTTAATTAAGAACAAAAGAAGGTTTAGACAAAGGAAGGTGAGAAATTCGGGATAAAATCGCATGCGCAGTGGAATCGATTCTTAAACTATGAAAAGGCTTATAGACGTCACTTCCGGTAATAGCTACGTTTTTATCTTAGAGGTTGTTTTGATCTCTAGTTTTCTGGTTTCATGTCGTAGAAATATTCAAATACCATGGTTTTAGGACTTATTTTGACATGTTTTGACTTAACATCCGCTTGTTGCCCCTCAGTCAACCGCTTCAGTTTGCCCCCAATCAACTCCAAAAAAGTCACGTGATTGATAGTAAGCAATTTCACTATGACGTCACTGCTTGTTTATGTGGGGGATAGAATCGCCAAATCCAATAGAAAATTCAACAAAATTTGCTCCTAGCGAAACAGTTTAATCTAAAATGACCTGGTTTTCAGATATAATATATGTTAATATGTACTGAAAAATACTCTGAGCGTTTGCTGGCTATTCTACTTCTCTTCGAGGATTGATACGGGTTTTAGAACAAATTTCGGTGAATTTGCGTTGATTTGACCCCCTCCAACGACCATGATCCTTTGCGTTTAAACAATGGATTGTTTTGATGTGACATCATACTGAAATAGGGCAATTCACGTGTTAAAAACCAAGGGCTTTTCCTTTTCGCCCCTAAGAGAGGGAGCAACTTACGATTTCAAAACCTAAAAGATACGTAGATAATTGGCGCTCTTGATATATGGGGGGTTGAGGAGGGTTGAATCGATTACTCTTTCTGTAATCGAGCAGCAAGCGAAATACGAAGTCTCTTTTTTTGCTTAAGACAGGAGTGAGCGTAATCGGTAATTAATTTCTACATAATCTCATATTAAGTTCCATATATATATATATTTTTTCATCATTATTGGTCATAAAGTATGGGGGGGGGGGTGGGGGCGCAAAATCAGGGGGTGGGTCACATAATTTTAAACTCCTTTAAAGGGGTGGGCTGTTGATAAAATTTGACAACTAAAATGGGTGGGCCATTACAAAATAGAGTAAATTATAATTGTCATCATCAGAATTTCTCAAGGAAATTTGCAGTTGCAGAGGATCTGGTTAGGAAGTATGTAGAACATCTGTAGTACCTTCGAATGAAAAAAATTAAAAGGGCAAATGAAAAGAAAAAGAATAAGGAAGCATGCAGAGAAACTTAAAGCTTACGAAGACAATGACTGGAAAGACATACAAGAAAGTGGAATGCTTGAGAAGGCAGAGGGTTGCAGTCTTGGACCTGTTTTTGAAAATGCACAACTTGTCAAGCTCAAAATGTACAAAAGTGAGAAAGTCCAAGTAATAAATGCTTGGCTGTCTATGCAGCTTTTAAATACTACAAAAAGTACAACAGAGGAAGAGCTAGAAGAAGATGGTACTTCACGCGAGGACACTGAAGATGATGATGATTCATATGAGGACACTAATGAGGATACTGAAGATTTGGATAGCGACGAAGAACCTGACATTGTTACTCATGAAATAGGAATTACTGATAGTGAGGAAAGCGATGACAGAAAAAGAAGAAGCCGAAACAGTCAATGTTACAATAAGTGGTAGACGTGTGCAACCAAGAAAATACTTTTGGGATTTAGATTTTTTTCAGGGGTGTGTCATCTGCAATTTTGCTTCTAAACTGGGGTTGGGTCCTCCCATTTTCAGCATCATTTTATGATGGGCCAAGATGAAAAAACACTGATTCTATTCTGATTTTGCCCCCCACCCCCCTCCCCTATACTTTATGACCAGTCCCTTATGTCACCTAGCGCACTGAGACGTCAGTTTAGTGCGCTATATAAGAATATTATCATTATTATTATTATTATTATTATTATTATATGATAATGTGATAAATGAAACGTGATAATTGAAATGCTTCTTCCAACGCTTTTTGGTCAAACGGAACCACTACCTGGAGAGCTGAGTAGGCTTTTTACCTTATCCCCTGCGGAAGGAGGCTTAGGGATGCCTGCACTAAAAGAAGAGGCTCCACAGCAATATGCGGCATCACTTCTAATAACAGTTTCACACACCGAGGCTATTAAAACGCAAAACAAAACCATGTATACGACCACGGAAGATGTGAAAAAACAACATCAATCACTAAAAGCTGAAATCTCTAAATCGAAAGTGGATCAAATCGATGCAGCATTACCACCTGACATACTGCGTCAAGTAACCCAAGCAAGAGACAAAGGGGCAAGCTCATGGCTCAATGCGATACCAATTAAAGAACAGGGGCTTACTTTGAATAAACAAGAATTCAGAGACTCTCTTTGTCTGCGTCATAATATACCGTTATCAGGTTTACCAAGTACCTGCGCTTGTGGGACCACCTTTTCGGTAAGCCACGCCCTATCGTGTAAAAAGGGAGGATTTGTAGCACAGAGACATGACAATGTCCGTGATCTACTTACCATGTTTTTAAACAAGGTTTGCAACAACGTTCAAAAGGAGCCACAGCTTATCCCATTATTGGATGGCGAACAATTTGATCTAAAATCTACGAGCACAAATCAGAAGGCAAGGCTCGACATCAAAGCTGGATCGTTTTGGGCACAAGGAGTAAGTGCATTGTTTGATGTAAGAATATCGCATGTTAATTCCAAGAGCAACCAAAACAAATCCACTTCTACAATCTTCAAAAATCAAGAAAGCGAAAAAAAAGAGAGAAAGTACCAGCAAAGAGTAGTCTATGTCGATATGGGAACTTTTACGCCCTTAGTTTTTGGTACAAATTAACCAAGAAGACAGGGGACACATATGCAAAACCTACTACAACTCCATTATCTTTTGAAAGAATTAAGTCAGTACACATGTGTGTCAGGGGGAAAAGAACCCCTTTTTTAAGGACAATGAATTCTTGAATGACTTTAACCTTAACGCCAATTTAACTGAAATTTAGAATTATTTGGAATTTAATAATAAATGTATAGTTTTAATATAGTATTATATCAGTGTGAAGAGCTGGACTCGTGTTTTGAGCTATTAATTTATTTTATAAATATGTTTTTATCGATAAATAAGTAATTTGTACATATATTTGTTATTTTATATTCATAATCTCTCTTTTATTTTGTTTTATAATTATAGCAATATTCTTATCACATATCACATGTAGTTAATTATTATTTAATTATTATTGTCAATAAAGTTTATTATTATTATTATATCAAAAGTATATCAGACACAACAGGATATCTTTCATGGTATTTTTTTCAGAAAGCCCTTAGTGATAAACAAGTTGAAAAAATATCTCGGATGATATTCCACAATTTTTGATATGCTTTTGATATACTTGTATACATATTGGAAGCAGCCATAATTTTTGCAAATGGCTGTATACACCTACTTGCAAAAACGTTGTCATACGATATTAGAACATTAGTAATTTAGCGAGAAAGGAATAAATAAAAAGACAAAAGAAAAAGTTCAGCTTTAGTGATCTTCTTTTGTTTTTTAATATAATTCCTATCCCACTAAATCACTAATGTTCTATTTTCGTATGTCAACGTTCTTGCAAGTAGGTGTATATATATTTGTGTGTAAAAAGAAAAAGTCAAGACTAAATTTTGCCCGACAAGCCTGTTTCGTGAATCGCTTCACTCTTCAGGGGACTTAAGTATATCTAAATAAATAAATAAATAAATAAATAAATAATATATATATATATATATATATATATATATATACACTCGATTGCAGAAAGGTTGTAGTATACATTTTTATCAAACTCATGAATAATTAATGAGGAAAACACAACAGAAATCACGACCGTGAAGTGTTGTAAATCTGATACAAAACTGTGTTCATTTGCATAAACTTTAGATTTTGTTGGATTTTCTTGGCCAAATTCACTTTAATTTTGAAAATTTTAGTGAAACATGAAGGAACTAACCTAGACGTTTGATAAGTCATATACAGTATTCGTGTCCGTGTTGTATCAGATATACGATCACTCGGCTACGCATCTGCATATTGTAAAATATTGACTGGACTGGACTGGACTGGACTGGACTGGACTGGACTGGACTAGACTCGAAATCTGTAAAACATGGACTGGACTGGAATCGAAATCTGTAAAACATGGACTGGACTCGAAATCTGTAAAACATGGACTCAAAATGATAAGCTTAAATGACCGGAATTGACTCCACGACCATACATTTGGAATATTTGCTCTTTTCGGTCTTTTTCCTCTCTTTCCAAAGCAAAAGGTCGTTCTTAAAAGTAAAGTTATATAGCACGAGTAAACTGTGTGACACAACATCCTAAATGACCAGTAAATCTTCTGTTTTTTCGCTAACTACCGTAGTAGCGTGTTTTCGAGTCTACGAAACCTAAGAAACCATAAGAGGCAAATGTATAGCCAACAGATAGTATGAGGTTCTAAATTTTAACGAATTCCTATGAAATATACCAAGATGTTTAGGAAAGCCCGGGCTTTTCAAATCCACTTCTCTTTTTTTGACAGGTTCTGCTTTATTTCGAGGAGAGACGATTTTCTAGCGTTACCGTAAGATAAGCTTAAAACACATCCAATAGCGTACATTCAACTCGAAAAGTACGGTGGTTTTTTTCGATAGAAATCGATCTAAACCGTATAATACAGTCCGTGAATCCACTTCTGTTTTCTGCCTAGATAGTCATTATTTTGAGAAATGATCCAAAAACCCTTCAATGCATATGAAATTAAAGGAGAATATTTGTAAAAGATACATCTTTTAGTGATTTCATTTAGAAAAAAATCGTTCGAGATTTTTTTGGATGCCGCTGTCATCGATATTTTCTATCGCTTTTGACAACAAATGGGGTCATTTAGCTTCATATCAAAAAATCCATAACGTTAAAAAAGGTCACAATTTCATTCATTCTCAATAAGACAGTGTCTATATATCCGTACCTATATTCTAGCTACTAAAAATATTGAATCCACTAAATTAAAGTCCCGAGGGTATAAAGTTGACACGCTGGAAATAATAGTAAAAGTCCATGAAAATATTCATTGCGTAATATTTGGAAAACGCTCTCATACATTATTTTCATATTGCAATATGTTGGGTGTCTTGATGAATACTATCGACTGGTGCAAGTCGCTTTGAAAGTTTAGGTCTAGTTTTCGAGAAAATAAGCGGTAAACGATTTTAATGATGTCATCATTACGTCATAATGAAAAGGAGTATTATCAATTTGTGGGATGCCATATATCTCAGGGCTGTATTCATTTTGCTTAAGGATGTCCTCCTAAGGAATTAAATATATTAATCGAAGTATTATGATCATCCCGGGGATGTAGTCCTGAGAAGGACTGTTTGATATGACTGCATAACGTTTCGACAACCTGAGCGGAAGTCATCTTCAGAGTCAAGTGAAGAATAAAAGTCAGATTGGTCATATTTATACAGCCACGATAACAATAGCCTAATTACATGAAGAAGCGTAATTGGCGGCATCTGTCTAATGAGTGCGAGTCGCTGTTTCGGTGTTGTGGGCGGTTTTATTGTTTCTAAAACCAAATTAAATATAACACATGCCCTTTTCTTCCTAAAGTATGTTCTGTTGCCTTGGATTTGTGTTTATCAGCTTTTTTCTTATTTTCTTTTTTCTTCCGTGAAACTGATGAATTCTTATTCGATCCAATAATATTGGTAGCATAGTACTTTTCCATTGCTTTATCCATGTTATCCAACAAGTCTCTAATGTTTCTTTCAATACCAGTAGTAATAAAGTGCAGTACTGAGTTGAATTTATGATGACAGCTCAGTACAGTTTGGAGTTTCCGACTTCTTTTAGAAAACAAGCTATCATCATGATATTTGTCCACACTTTTGTAGTATTTAATTGGCCTCATTTTTGCATCTCACAATATTTGCATTGTCGCGATGTATCATGATGTATTGAAGGGGGGGGGGGGGGGGGGGGGCGTTGATATTTATTTCATTTCAAGAGGGGGAGGGGTGAGAAGTTATTTTACGTTTAGCACAGGGGGGTTTAGCTTCAATTTAAGCCCAATTTGGAGAATTTTAGAACCCCCCTCCCGATAATTATTGCACAGTCCCTTAAGCAAAAACCGATAGTGCCAATTGCCAACAAAATCACTCTAAACGGTTTCATCTAAACAATTTTTATCTTAGTCAATTTACAGTTTTTTTAAGTCTAAATTGTAAACGAGTTTAAAGTTCAAACTCTAGAGTGCAAACAATTAATCCGTGAAACACTAATTACTATAGTACAAAATTGTGCTATTTAGTGTTACTAAAGTTTCACGGTTATATTGTTTGCACTCTAACATAAATACCACTTATTGCCATGCATTGTCTTTTTTTCTAAGTATTTCATAACAATAGAATTCGGAAAGAATAGGGGCGAGAAAAATTAACTTCCAGCATTGTTACCGCGATAAATTATGGAGTGTCATGAAAGAATCCACTCCAGCGACTCTTCAGCTTTATAAATTATAAACACAGTTTTCTCGAACTCGCATCATCCTTTTTCACGCTATGAGTATATAAATATGCCCAAAGTTTGAGAATGGCCACATTGACTTCAATCCGCATACAAGTTGTCTAGATGGAAGAAGACAATATTTTTCTACAAGCTGCTCTCACCAAAGAACTTCAAGAAGTTCCATGCCCGAGTTCAAGTACTTTCCCTACTGCGAGTACTATCAGTCTTTGCAGCAACGACCCAAGCCAAAGCCAAAGCAAAAAAAGATAAGTACACCAGTAGAGTTAATGCTAATTGGGAAAGGAATGAAAAAGTACGGAGAGATTTAAAAGCCGTGGTTAGTTTCATGCAGAAACATTCAGAGGTACTCGGGGACCAGCTACGAGATTACTACCAGAGTATTGGAACACCAGAAGGGCCAAGCACAAGGAAAGCCATGGCGAGAGTTCGCAAGATTGCTAAGAAGTCTTTATACAAAGCAAGGTGATTTTGAAAAAGACTTTTGAAATTCAGGTTCTTCTAAAAAGTAGAATTTTAACGTTTATCTATTTTCTCTTTAGTGATTCTCGGCATGTACAAGAAGCTTCGACTGTTGCATCCACCAGTAAAGCAGTCAAGACTAGCGCCGAGCAAAAATTTCATAGTAGTGAAATTGAGTTTGATATCGATAGTGACAGCGATTGAAAAGCCACCGAGAACGATATATTTAAAAAAGATACGCGATATACAAACATCCAAGGCTCTCAATCCAGAGAGGATATTTTGTGTGCTGTCAAGGATGGTGATGATGCAAAAGACCAATTAAGCTGATGCAAAATCGAAGAGGAAGAAAAGCCAAAGGTACGGTAAAGTCGTGTTTCTTGATGCTGGTAGCGAATATCACATAATTGACTATAACTTTCCTGTTGTTTTTTTTACTTTGTATTCAACAGGGGAAAACAGACAGCTATAAATCGAAAATGTCGAGTATTTTAGAGTCCCTTCCTGCGCTCATACAGAATGCAAACTCGGCAGCCAAAGACCATAGCAGGGCCGTGAAGACATGGATGCAAATAGATAGTTTAGACTCAGATTAACCATGTATTTTTTTCTAACTAACCTATTTAAAAGTCTTGAAAAGAAAGGTGAATTAAAAATTGATTTAGAATTAGAATACGCGTACGATTGTTCTTTGATTTTATTGAGATTGTGTAGTTCCAGAAATTATCCATACCCCTATGGAGGAGGTTTTTTAAATACGTAGTACCCAACCAAAAATTCTAATTTTCTTCCATACAAACTCTGTAATATTGTTCTTTCTTTGATCCCCCACTCCTCAGAAATATTAAATTCCAGTTTGAGTGGTAAGAGGTGGGGTGGGGGTATGGATAATTTCTGAAACTACACATTCCAAATCAGTTGAGAAAAGGTTTGATTGAATTTGCATTTAAATTAGTGTTCAGTATTTGTGTAATTCTGAAATCCTTAAATAATTTTATTGATACCAATAGTACACGATATGAAATAAAATATATTGTTTATAGACCAAACTGTAAAGAATGTACGGCTGAATAACTAACTCTACGTGTGTTTTCAACTGTCAACTGCTACAGGCCGTTTGGGTTGATTTAGTTATTGCTAGTCATAAAAAAATCCCATTGTTTTAATATGTACTGTTAGATTACTAGTATTTCGACAAGCAAGAAGCATTTCTTAATAAAATGTTATGCATATAAAATATTTTCTTTTTCTCACTAAATCCCTTGTTTTTCATTTTCAATTATATTACATCTCCAATTGACTGTCACTTAGCGTACTTAGTGTAAGGATCGCCGATGGTATTCTGGAATCAAAGGTCACTCAATCGGAAAACCCTAATACAGCTAAATTATGCTAATCCTATTGTTTTCTATTGTTTAATTAGCACTATTTACTACTAAATAGTGCAAAGTGTCGCACACTTTTAGTGTTTGTACTCTACTAAGACATTTTTATTTATGTCCGATACGTTTTTGTTAGTTATTTGGTGAACGTGCGTAACTGCACGCTCTATCTTAGAGCATAAAAATTAAGTATTTTTTGTTTAAGAATATCGAACTGAAACCAACTCTTTACTTTAAAAAAACTAGAGAAGTTTATTTAAAAAGCGGAAAGTTTGATAGCTTTTAAAGCATTTTTTAGTTGCTGTTACTTAAAAGCATTATAAGCTTAAATTGAAAGAGCCTTATTCTAGTCCTAACTCCTCTGGAATAAAATTACGCAAAGCCCCAACGGTACAGAAAAAAAACAAGCTAGTAGTAACAATAAACAGTCTTAAATAAGAGTACCTTTTGTTTTCTGGTTTCCTAACAGTATTGTTTTGTGTGCGTCTTCTTGCACGAGTCTTGCTTAAGTGAAGAGAACGAACTGATGAACAACATGTTTTCTAAACTTTTTATGGCAAGGAAGTGCTGTGTCCAGCCAGTGCGAAGTAATGCTTTATACTGAAGTTTTGTTTCTTTTAGAATAGAAAAGACACCCAATACTCCCAACATGAACGTCGAAGGATGAACGGCACGCGAGAAAAGAAACATTTTTTGGGGGGTTTGAATTTTTAAACGTGGCGCTCAAACCAAAAAACCGGTTTTTCAAGTTTCCACCTCGTTTTATCCAATCAGAAGGCCAATCAATCCGTCCAAATAACCGGAAATAGATCTGATTCTTTAACCACAGCTAGCCCAAACTCTGGAATTTCAATATGGTTTCTTTTTGAAAAAGCTTCTTTGTTTGCAAAATTAAGGTATTTGACGAGACATATGAATAGAACTCTAGATTTTTTAATATTCCCTCGAAATCTGTTTTTCTTCCAGAAGGCATCCTTATGCGCATTTAATTGTGCATTTAATTTCTTGTTCTTTTTGAGTTGAAAGAGTATAAAGCAAACCCGGGGGGGGGGGGGGGGGGGGGGAGGGGGTGTTACTACCACCCCAACTTGGGTAGGGGTGTGCCGCCAGGACCTCAAAACCCTGACCCTATCCCAGACCTAAAATTCTGATTTTACAGACCCTATCCCAGACTAAAACTAAGAATTATACACACCATCCCAGACTAAAAGACGGAAAATACGATTTTACAATCGATTGCAATCAATATTTACTAACATTTTAATTGTTTTTGTGTCGGCAGAAAGCGTAGCCTATTCGCCAGACAAAAACGACCAAATCGTTAGCCCTATCCCAGACTAAAATGATACCCTATCCCAGAAAAAATGTCAAAAAATGATACCCTACCCCAGACCCAAAAGCCGAAAAACCATACCCTATAGGGCGGCACATATCCGTATAGCAAATATTGGGAAGTACCCCCCACCCCCCCCCCCCCCCCCCCCCTTCCCCCGGGAAAGCAAAGAATACCATAGCAGCAGCTGTCTTGAAAGTCCTTGAAGAAAGAACTGGTGTAAAACAGAAAAAGCTGACCAAAGGAGATCAGTTGAATTATTCTTTTTGAGACTGTAAAAGAGCTATTGAACGATGCTAAGCCGTCCTGGGACCCAATGTCAAACTGACTGAAGAACTAAAAGTAATTATTATACTATTATATAATTATTATGATATTCATGAAGGGTTCATCTATTGATCGTACTCTGCAGTTTTATCCAATTTTAACATATCAAGAGATATTAGCTAAATATCATTGTTCATTGGCAAAACTTCTCTGTTACATTGTTTTCAGACTGTCACAAAAGTTTGCAGTAACATATATTCATAGAAATAGAAAAATAAAAAATATTGGTCATTTTGGTTTTTAGCAATTTCTCTTCAGAAATTTAGCAGAAGCTATTGTTAGGATATACTAGTTATTGTACTCCTGCATGTTTAGGGTAGGGATGTGCCGCTGAGCCCTCTGAACCCTGACCCTGTTCCAGAGTAAAATCTCTGAAATTCATACTCTGTTCCAGACCAAGATCGCTGAAAACTATACCATTGCGAAAGATAGCCTGTTCCAGAGAAGAGAGAGTGTGACTTCATATACCCTGTTCCAGAATAGAATCGCTGAAAACCATACTCTGTTTGGCGGAACGTACCCGTATAGCGAATAAAGGGGAGTATCCCCCCCCCTCCTCCCCGGTCCCCGGTGTGATACCAAATGCATTTTCTCTCGCATGTTGAGCAGCCAACATTGGTATCCAAACTTATCCAAATTTATGTTACATGTTCTTTAGAAATAAAGCTCTAGCCCTAGCTCGCAGCTTAAATACGTTGCATCGGTCGAGGACTTCGTTTTCCAGTGGGCTTTTTTACCAAAGAGGTTTTTATCCTACTGGTTTTTTCGTAGCGGGCAGCGTATTATTGTAATGTAATAATATAGGTTCGTTCTCTAAACACTTAAAAAAAAGTATGTACTTATATCAATTACTTAATCTTATCCTATTAATGATAAAGTTCTAATAGACCGTTTTCTCAAGGTTGCGCGCGCATTCAAATTCAAGGAACTTGACGGGCCACGATATCAGAACACGAGTATTATCATGCATTGCTATGAAATTATTTTGGACAAGAATTCATGAAATCGATTAAAAAATATGACTGGTCTCTCAATTTTACTGAATTTGCGTCTTTCAGTTTTGCGGCCCGTCAAGTTGGATGGGCACGCAACCTTAAGAAAACGGTCTATTGATGAAATTAGTAGTTATCAGCCCACATAATTGTAAATAAAATGCTGGTCAACACCTTTCCCCATAAACCAGTCCATAGTTTAAGGCCCCGTCCACACGTATCCGGAAATTTTTGCATCGGCAAATTTTTTTTTCGGATACGGATTGCGTGCTAGCCTGCCGCGCAGACGTTTTTAAGAATCGTTTCAGTGTGCATGCGCTTATATCCCGAGTTTCCACCTTTTGTTTAATTAAGAACAAAAGATGGTTTGGACAAATTTCTTGGATTGGATTCTTTTAAACTAGATAAAAAATCTAGTTTTCAGCAAATTTCTAGTTTAAAGCGCTACATTTTAGTTAGGTTTTGTGTGTCAAAATGTGTCTTGTGCGTGGTAAACAATTCATTCGAGTCTCCTACTATACCAAACTGAATTCAGCTTTAACTAACCTAACCATACATTTATTTAGTTCTACATTAATTTAGTTCCGTACATCTATTTAGTTCCGTACATTTATTTAGTTCCGTACATTTATTTAGTTTCGTACATTTATTTAGTTTCGTACATTTATTTAGTTCTACGTTAATTTAGTTCTACATTAATTTAGTTCTACATTTATTTAGTTCCACATTTATTTAGTTCTACATTTATTTATTTAGTTCCATATATTTATCTAATAGTTCCATACATTTATCTAATAGTTCCATACATTTATCCAATAGTTCCATACATATATTTAATAATTTCATATGTACATTTATTTAATAGTTCCATATGTACATCTATTTAATAGTTCCATATATACATTTATTATATAATTACCAATGAAATATCTATTTTTCTCTATTTCGAAAAATTGATATCTTCACAAGTGAAAATAACATGTTATTTTCACGTGTGAAGATAACACCATTGCGATGACTATTCAAAAATACACGGAAATAATTGCCTGAAAAAGCCAAAACATACTCCATTGATAATTATATAATAAACAGAATATTACATGGGCGCTTGGAGATACGAAATTTATCTTCTCGTGTTGAAAATCTCTCACTCGTTCGCTGCGCTCACTTGTGAGAGATCTTTTCAACACTCGAAGATAAATTTCGTATCTCCGCGCGCCTATGTAATATCCTCTATTTATTTAATAGTTCCACACATTTATTTAATTCCATATACTGATGATACTATCACACATAGCTTTAAATGCTATAAAGGAGTTAAACAAGGGTGTATGTTATCACCCACCCTTTTCAACATATACCTTCACGATTTGCCTGAAACTTTTAATGACGAAGCTTCAAACTTAACTGAAATAAACAACACTGGTATAAACTGTCTTTTATATGCCGATGACGTGGTTATACTGTCAAAGACACAACAAGGACTACAGCATCAGCTTAACAAATTGAACCTCTTCTGCAGCACTTCTAAACTGAAGGTCAATCTCGATAAAACCAAAATTATCATTTTCAGTAACAACAGAAGAATTTTAAACAATCATAAGTTTTATTTTGAAGACACAAAGATCGAAAATGTTAAAACATATAAATACCTAGGTCTGCTATTCTCCGCAGTAGGAAAATTCTCTATCGCCCGAGAAGAACTTAAGAAAATCGCGTTCAAAGCCTTATTTCAACTCCGCAAGGATATGGGTGACCAGTTCAGAACAGATGTAAAGCTTACAATAAAACTATTTAATTGTCTGATAAAACCAATCCTGTTGTATGGTAGCGAAGTCTGGGGTGTGGATGAGAAAAAGAATCTAAATAGCGACCCAACTGAAACTGTGCAAGTTAAATTCTGCAAAATGCTGCTGGGCGTCAGCAAAAAAAGCCTCAAATAGCACTTGTAGATCTGAGTTAGGTCTTTTCCCCCTCAGATCAACAGCAAAACAAAGAGCAATAAAATTTTGGATTAAATTCATGAATAGAAACGATGACACTAAATTATCGCATCAAACAATCATAGATAGCCTAACAGAAATCACTAACAAATCCAGCTGGACAGAGAAAATAAAATCCCAACTAGATAATTTAGGCTTTAGCTGTGGAGAGAAAACATTTTAATTCATTAAGATGAATTAATAACAGAACATCAAATACTAAAAATAATGAAAATAATCACGCAAAGAATAGAGGATCAAGAAATTCAAATGATTTAGTGCCATACATTCATTTAGTTCTCTACATTTATTTAGTTCTCTACATTTATATAGTTCCAATCATTGATAGATTGATTGATTGACATGCAATCTCTAACTTAATATTATCAGTATTAAGGTGTTTCGATACAGTTTCGTGATCACCAAACAGAACTTTTTCAATCGTCGCGTTGGCAATGTTCTGTTTGCTGGATCATTTTGGAACTTATACCAGTTGTTGCTCTTGGTTTGAAGTTTGTACTAATGTATATTTTATTAAAATCAAAGTCTTCAACGCAAGAAAATCGAGAAAAATAGAAAATTGGAAAAAATAAAAGTGCGCGCGATCCAGATGTGCTGTAGAAAAACTGTTAACTCCTAAAAATCCCCAATTCATGACAAACAAAATATCAAGGATTTATAGAAATTCTTATGTTAGATTTGTAGAGAATCGCACGAACATTTCATACTCTCAGTTTTGTTTATCGCTTTTGCGCACTCGGTTTAAAAAATTACTATTGAATAAAATTATTCAAAAATATCCTAAAACGTTGCTGTTGCTCTTGTTTTTAAACTGTGTGAGTTGGGTCAACTAGTTCCTTGCTGGTCTTGAGAACGAATTTTTTTTCGAAGAGCGTTTTTAAGTAAAGATTTAGCAAATCTTCGAAGTTTTGCGTTTTCCACGATTTCTCATAAACAGCTCGAACGATTGCTACAAATTCTGTTAAGCAAGTTTATTTCTTTGCTTTATTTCAATGTTAGATTGTCAGCCAAGATCATTTTGGGATGCAATCTGAGCTCACAACATGTGAGTAGAGCATTTTATTATTTTTCCCTGTGCCTTAAGCATTTTGCCAGGGTTTTTATTGGATCTCTCCAGGTGCTTGGAGGATTTTTAGTTTTATAATGGTTCTATTCAGTGCTTCAAGGATTTGTCATCAAGCTCTGTTGTAATAGTTTTCCCAGGAAAAGTTAGAGTAAGGAATCAGGTTTATAAATGGTTTTCTCTAGTGCTTCAAGGCTACTCCTTCAAGGTCTGTTGAAATGGTTCTCTCATGTTTAAGAGAAGCTGCATGGGCTGTCCTCCAAACTCTAGCTATTATAATGGTTCTCTCATGTCTTTCGAGGGTTTTTAACAGTCAAAATTTAATAGCTACTTAATGACTGTCTTCATTGCTTCAAGAGAGGTTTAGGCTTTTTCTCCATGAAGTTTTGTTGATCTTTCAAGTTCTTTAGGGTTTTTTTATTGACCAAAGATAGCTGGCTTTCTTAATATTTGTCAACTCTAAACTCAGACATTTTAACGGCTTGTTTTTTACAGCCTGATAAGAAATTTTAGTGCCTGTTTATCATAGCCACGAGGGTTTTCCAAAATAGACGAACTGATACGGATGGTAAAAGTTGGTTTACCATTGGTACAGTTGGTGAAAGTAATTAACATGCAAAATTTGTGCATATTAACTTGTTTAATGTGTGTATACTAAATATTTACATGACGTGGTTATGAATGACGTCGTCATACGTAATCATTTAGAATATTAAGTAGAAAAGGACTTAGCCCTGTCTTTGTGTCTCATTACGTATGCACTACTTAGTGTTTTTTGGTATACATATAGAGTTTGAGTAAACCATGAAACATTGGCCAGTATAGGGAAGGAGTTTAAGGTAAAAGATTGCATAAGCGTGCTTCAAGAAATATAATGATTAGATTAAAGTTTAAGCTTAACTTTATGTGGCCGTCTTCGTGTTTTTTCAAAATAAGTAAGGTCAGTAGAATCTTTGAAAGTTGGTTGTTTGCAAATCGGAAACCAATTTATCGAACTAGTTAGCCAGAGCTATAGTTAGTTTCCATATTTAAAAGCAAAATATATTTATTTATAAGAAGTAGGCTTAACATTACGATCACTCATGTTTGAGCTTCATCACAGTTTTCCCCTTCATGTAGGATTGCTCACTTGCTTTAAAAACCTCTGGTTTTTGAATAGAGGCTTTAAACTGACAGATCATTTCTGTTTGGGAATACCGTAGATTCCTTTTGCGATTCCTCTTATATTATCAAAACAAAAACGTGTATTTTATCCACTCTTCGGGCATGTTAAGGGTTTAGTTTGCAAAAGCCCAAGATAATTGACTTCTTCGATTCATGTAAACAAAATATTAACAAAATATAACATTTATAAATTCAATTGTTTTTCAATGACAAGCAATTTTTTTTTTGCATAATTTATAATGAAAATTTTAAGTTATTTATTCATTTACTTATTTATTTAAAATGCTTCCCATATTCTAATAATTATACAAGAAACAGCAGTATATCACTATTTTTTCTTTTACTATCAGTCTTAAAAAGGAGTAGTCATTGCATGCAGGGAACCTTGCATGCATGCGCTTCACAAGTGCCTATTTTTTAATTTAAGTGACAGTGATACTTCACTGTTAGTACTAGGATAACTTTGCCCAGTTCAGAAGTTGATTTTTTGCTGCGTCAAATCTAATTGTCTTTGAGTCCAAGTATATGCCAAGAACTACCATATCAGACAGTAGTTCTTCTGCTTAGCTCCAGAAAACGACATGTGTTTGGTTGACATATATAATACTTGTACTAGCCTAAGAGAAACAGTGCTCAGACTCAAAGGCAATTAGATTCAAAGCAGCAAAAGTTGTACATCTGAACTGGTTATATTAGTACTAGTAACTATAAATACCCCACTATTCTT
>NW_028292578.1:6286870-6313630 GCF_029948245.1 Actinia tenebrosa
GAGAAAGTCTGAGATATGTTTACGAGAAAGTGATACCATATCTATATGTATAACACTGGGTTATTTGGCAGTAAGACGATTTTTTCTTAATTCCTTTGAAAATTTTGTAAATATTTAAAACGTTAAATGAAAACCTGAATTTTACCCACGTAATAAAAGAAGTAATCGTTTGTTGAAATCTTTTAAAGTGAGCACATTAAAGCGTATTGAAAACGGCGCAATTATGACATAATAAGTGTAGAACATTTATTTTAGATTATGTGACACACACAGATGCGAACGAAGTAATGAAATATATCTTCATGATTTGATAATGACATAAGGGTATAAGTATACAATATTACAGAAGAGTATAAGGTTTTCCTTGCATTAATATTAAAACATTCTGACATAAGCTTTGTGGTGTGAAGAAGTACACAAGCTGCATATCACGAGCTGCATATCACCTTCGGTCTTCTGACGACAGCCCTTTCCATAAACAAGGAACTGCGATTAGATCTGCCTTCGTGATTGAAAACGGCGCATCACATGTAATGTTTTCCTACGGGATCCGTTCGTATACTTTCTCGTGTATTAGTTGTGTTCCAAGAATATATGTGTCTTCGTGATTTGAAAACATGAAAACGGCGCATAACATATAATATTTTCCTACGGGATCCGATTGTATATTTTCTCGTGTATTAGTTGTGTTCGATGAATATATGTGTCTTCGTGTTTTGAAAACGGCGCATCACATATAATGTTTTCCTACGGGATCCGATCGTATATTTTCTTGTGTATTAGTTGTGTTCGATGAATATATATGTGTCTTCGTGATTTGAAAACGGCGCATCACACATAATAATGTTTTCCTACGGGAGCAGACGGTATATTTTATCGTTCTCGAGTACATAGTTGTCTTCGATTGTTGGCGACCGCAGACAGTTCTTAACATCCACAAAATTACATATATAACATTCAAAAAATCGAGGTTAATGAACTTGTTGAGAATGTTGAGCAGAAAGATGAAGGGAAAGCAGAAACGGTACCAGAGTTAATATTAACTCTGACGGTACCAACGGTACCAATGGTAAGCCCTGAAACAGGGTGATGTGTGGTTTGGTGTCTTATGAATATTTATGTTTACCAAAGGGTGACCAGTTCTAATATGAACACGCTAGCTTTACCAAAGGGTGACCAATTGAACTGATTGACGCGTGCATCTGAATTGTGATGACATTGGTAATGAATTCATGAATCTTGCATATTAATTACTTTCACCAACTGTACCGATGGTAAACCAGCTTTTACCATCCGTATCAGTTCGTGTATTCTGGACATACATGATAGCCACTGACTGATTATATATGGTGGAAGCCAAATGATACAATAAAAATAAATCAATAAAAAGCATATCGGGATCACAAGAATATTCAAGGATATTCACAAGAATATAATTTTAATGTTGTGAAGGTATCCAAACTAATTCCACTTCCCGTGGTGAAACAAAATTGTTAGTTCTTCCTTGTTAAACTTGCATAATAAAGCGAAAAAACTTTGCATCTCCTGTTTTTACTTTGTCAACAATTCGACAAAGAAAAAGTCATTAAAACTTTCGTCATCCTGAAAAAAATGGTCCATAGCCTCATAAAGGTCTCTCTTATCAATTTCCTTGTCTTTTTCCTCGCTGATTTATTCAATATTACTATATTTTTCCCTTTCTATATCGACAAACACAAAATTCAGCTGTATGACGAGCAGCCATTTTTTTTAATGCGACGTGCGAAACTGCTGAACTAAAGGAATGGCGAACGTGGCAATTTTTTATAGGTTTATGCCTGGCGTGACATCTAAGGTAAGAGAGGGCCACTAAAAAAGACTACAAAATTCCTAAGACCTAAACAGATCCATCAAATTACATTAAAAATCGTATCTAAATAGCTTTGTTCCGAGGTATACTCGCTAATGAAGTGCAAGATATAATAGATAATGTAGATGCGAAAGAGTCATCAATTGGGATTCCAATTCATTGTATCAAAAAAGCTTCAAAAATAATAAGTATTTAATTAGGGTTAGGGCCATTTAATTAGCTTTAAATATTCAATCTATCACTTGTTCAAGGAATTGTACCAGAGTCTTTGAAAGGTAACACCAGTTCCTAAAGGAGGAGATACCTTGGACCCTATTAACTATAGACTGATATCTATTCTGTCAACATTCTCAAAAATATTCGAGAAACTAGTTTATCGGCAACTATTAGGTTATATTTAAAAAGATAAAATTTTGAATGAATTTCAATTCTGACTCAGAAAAAAAAGCAGATCAACAGAACAATCTATTATTGAAATTACCGAAAAGTTTAAAAAATCCATAGATAGAGACATGAATACTTGTGTATGGTGGCCCATCGTTCATGACAAAAATGAAAGAAAAATTAAAAGTAAAGAAAAATAACTTTGAAAAATAAAAATGAAATGAAAAATGAAATGAAGAAGAAAGTGAGAAATGAAATAAAATGACAAATAAAAAAATTAATTTAATTTAATTAAAATTGAAATGAAAATGAAAATAAAATGAAAAATATGGAAGCCCTAGAGGGACATTTCAGACTTCAAACCTAGGATATTTCAGACTTCAAACTTCAGACTTCAGCCAGCGTCAGCCAGCCTTATTTATACATTTTGCAAAACTCACTCAAGCTTTTCTTTCAAATTCTGGTTGAATATGAATTATCCGGCTTTTTGGTTACATCCGGGTTCCAATGACTTCACTGACATTCACTGATTAAAAAATGCAGACTTCAGGGTTGAAGTCTGAATTTCAGACTTCAGAAAAGAAACTTCAGATTTCAGATTATGATAAGTAAATTCCAAAATTGAAATTGCATTGCTTGCTGACACTGCGTAGCTCGGCCCTAGGGGTGGGGGAGGGAAAATTGGAGGAGGGGAGTGGGTAAAAAATGGAGGGCTCTCCCTCCTTATGCTCTTTCCCCTCCCCCCCCAGAGCCGAGCTACGCAGGCTACGGTATTGTATGTGAGTGGAGTTGTTTGTTGGTTCTCTCTTGTACTTGTAGGGTTTTTCTCCGCGTTCTGCAGTTGTTGTGATTGTAACATGCTGTGATGTGCCAGTCCAAGCTTAATAGATTTTTTTTACTTGGCAAAAAAGCTGAGGCTAGTAAGAAAATACCTCTTCCTCCATTTTGTCAATGAGGTTGTACTATGGGGAAGTCCACAGGTAGTCCGAACAAGCCTGAAATATCCTAAGACTGAAATATCCTAAGTCCGAAGTCTGGAGTATCCTATGTCCGAAGTCTGAAATATCCTAAGTCTGAAATCTGAAATGTCCCTTCAGGGCTTGCGTAGAAAAATATAAATATAGATTAAAGGAAGAAAAAAAATGAAAAATAAAATAAAACAAAATTGAGGTTCAAAAAAAAATAAAATTAAATTAAAAAAAAAAAAAATAATAAAGATAAGAACGGAAATAAAAAAAAAAGAAAGAAAGAAAGAAAGAAAAAGCAAGCATTAGTATTTGTATTTGATTTTGAATTTGAAATGAGAACGATGGGACAGCGCTTGGCCCAGTGTTGTCATAGTGAAATCATCCGTGAAATTCAATCTTGTGGGTCGTACCAACGTTCTCATAGCCAGTGGTATGCGAGAGCAGCGGTTCACTCACCAAATCAAAATGGCGTCTGGTGTAAACATCACTGATTGCCAGAATTTTTTTTTCAACCTCAATTTTATTCTATATTATTTTTCATTGTTTTTATTTTATCTCTATTTATATTCTTCATTTGAATTTTATTTTTCTTCACTTTGAATTTTTCTTTCATTGTTGTCATTATTTTTGTATGAGAAGGATGGGCCACCATACAGGGGTTAATATGAATGTAAATGTGTAGGCCGTGTTTTAGCAGATCAATGTAATATGCAAACATGATAACACTTGAGTAGTGCGTTGAATTAGCTGAAGCACTTGGCAATATAAGACAATATAAGAATAGATAATTAGAACAATTTAGTAATATTTAGTTATTAGTGTTTGAGGGCTTAATGGTTTGCACTTAAACAACAACCCTATGTTGCTATTGATAGTGAGAATGATAAAATAGTTCAATAATAAATGCATAATTCTGTAAAAATAATAAAATAATATGTTTTTTGTATATGTTCACATTCAAGTGATTGAATTGAAAAGGTGGTCATAAGAATGAAAACATGAAATGACTAGTGGCTAAGACAAAAACTTAGAGTTAACTTAGGCTGTAGGCATTGGAAAATAGCAATATATTATGCCAAAAGTAAGGCTAAACATTGTAATTGAGGTGAAGTAACATAAATATAACAATGGTAAAGTAATTAAGAGTAGAAAGACTGAAAGTGTGCAACTGCTGAAGCATGGAAAGCCCACAAAAGAGTACTAAAGTGTTGGCGACTTTGAGTGTTTGCAGTGTAGCAGGACTAAATAACAATAAAGGAAGCTTACCTGGGTTGTAGAGGAGGGTGTATTGGAAGGAAGTGAACAGCAGAAGAAGTGTGGTAAACAAGATGGCGTATAGTATTGGAGATTTGCATATAGGCCGCGTATAAAGAGAGGGTTGGGATCGAGGTGATTCAGTCGCTCGTCGCTGGTCGAAGAAAGGGGAAGGGAGAGATCAGCCACTAGGTGCCTGAAGGCATCATTAAGCCTAATGAGGGCAGCAATGGTTCTCTGCACGAAGAAGTGTGTAGAGGGGCTTGCATGGTGAGCAATAGGGGGGTTTTTTTTTGGCCATGAATAGGGGCTTTTACTCAGTATAGTTTTGGTGCTACCATGTAGGGCCAGACCTGGTGGCTTGATCTGTGTTTGGGCACCCTCACGGGAAGTTTCAGAGGCTGGTGAACGACTGGCCTTGAGGCGACGAGCGGAGTGGAGGGTGTGGAAGCACTTGTAGTTAGTGTTGAATCTAGCAGGAGGCTACGCCGGTGGGCCATACCGTTGGGTTTCCTGTGTTATCTTCATCAGTTCTTAAAGGGGCCGTTAGCCGTAAGCCAACAATTGGTTGTTTTGGCGCCTAAACTTGGGCACGCGCGTCTAGATCTGTCTATCTCTACATCAGGCTTGGGGCCGCGTGACGTGTCGATGGTCACGTACGCTCCTGTTATGCAATTAGGCAAGCGAGAGGGCTTTCTCGAAAAACCCATTAGCGGTGTCTGGCCGTGTCTAGACACTGTTATTTATAGATCAATAACAGGGCGCTCAGTAAAGCTACTTTGTTTGATTTATCGCTCTTAAAGAAGACTTTTACTCCATCGGACAAGCTTTCTCGACTTCCATATTGGTTCTCCATGGCAGTGAAGGTTGCCGAAAGACGATTATCCTTGACATCAAGGGCTTTACTGCTTCTAAACTGCGAACAAAACAAGCTACGGCTTTATACGGCAAAGCTGATACTCGGTAATGTTTCGCAATGTTTCAGTGAATAGATCGATGCGAGGTCTAACTATCCTACAGCTAGCCTGCCTTTCGTCAACAGTGGATCGGAAATGAAGCTCGATAGCCTGTCAACAACAGCTCATTCAATCAGTCAGTGAGCTAGATATCAAGCTTCTTCGTTCTGTCAACAGCTAGCCATTCAATCAGTCAGTGAGCTGGATAACATTGATATCAAGCTTCTTCTATCGGTCAACAGCCAGCCATTCCACTAGCTAAAGCGGCGAATCGCTTGAACAAACAACTCAATCAAACAAACAATCAATACTTCGAAGCCTCAAGTCAAGACCCAACTAGTTTGATATTTAGAGTCTTATTTATTCTAAGATATGGATACTTTATATATCTTTGATTCGCTTAGTAGCCAGCTAGCATTTATTCCCAGTTCTTGATTTATTTACAAACAGCAGTGATTTGTTATTGTTTCGAAAGCGCTTAGCGGCTCGCTCAATGTTATTGTTTCAATTACTTTGAAGTCTTGATATTTAGGCGAGCACAAACAACAACAACAAATAGGGGAAGCAGCTTACTTATATGAGTGATTGATTCTCTCTAGATCAAAGGATGGTTGAATCAATAGGCCCTTTGCAGCTAGTGGTCACGTGCTTGGATACCGCTTAGCAACACAAAACTGGAGAGCAAGCCTTCCAGTAAACAAAAGTTGTAATAGGTCAAGCACGCGTGGTTTTATACGATAGTTTCATCGTTCAAAACGCTTAATCCTTTTGCCCTATCTACAAACACAGTAAGATAATCTTAAATTCTCTCCTTTGGACTCGATTTTTGGTTCAAAGTAACGATATTCTTCGCGTTATCGCGAAAAAATTGTCACCGCCGGCCCGCTCGACGGCTGAAAAACATGGCGACTTCGCAAGGTATGTACTTCAAAACTCTCCTTTTTTTTGGTTTCTTTTCAATTATTGGACTTCTAAAATCTCTAAAATAACAGTTTAGATTGTGAATGGTGATCGATTGTAATTGGACGGCATTTTAATGGACGATTTGTTTATTTTTTGTGAGAGTGATTCCACGTCTAAAGTCAAGACTAACCCATGTTTACATATATTCGCTGTAGATGTTAGAACTCCCGACGAGCTATCACATACCAAGAAAAATTCTTCGTACTGATATTTTTATATTTATTTTTGTTTTAGATGAAGTAGAAACTCAAGACATCTCTATCTTTCCTTCCCTCACCTTCGATGATGTAGGGAGCTACGCTATAGAGAAGTCTGGCTGCACAAGCACTTCGAAAGCGTACAAATTTATGGCGGAACCAGGCTATTTACATGACGTTAAAGGTACTTGATAGCCAAAATGTTTTTTCTATTTCATTATGATATGAATGGCAGACAATTCACACTAATTTTTCCAATTTTTTAGTGATATATACCGACCAGTGCGTGAGAGTTAAATGCAAGTGTTACCGCTCAATGAGGAAGTCTGAACCACCGCACATTTTAGAGGTGTCAGTCCAGAACAACAATTTGACATTGCTGTCTGGGCTGTGCTCATGTGTAGCCGGGGCAGGTGGATACTGCCATCATGTGATCGGGCTTCTTTACTATTTAGCCCTTCTTAAGCAACTGGGACATCGGACATTGCCTGATGAGCTAACATGTACCAGCATGAAGCAGCGTTGGAGCATACCTAGAGGATCCAAAATCGCACAAAAAGAAATACAAGACGTGCTAGTGAAAAAACCCCAACTTGGCGCTTCGTACAGTAGATATATCAAGAGTAATTTGTATTCCCCATCTACCCAGTATCCTACCCTCACAAAAGAGCACTTTAATGGCTTCCAACCACCTTATCCTCTCTTTACAACCATTCTGCCCAATCAAGATCAACTTGGCAATATCCCATTTGTACAGAGCAAGTTTGGAAATGTCCCAAAAGGCTGTGTCCTGTCATATCAACAAAAGATGTCAACTGACTACATCATAAATGATTTTACTTGCACTTCTTTCCCAGAGCTTCCCCTCTCAAGTGCAGAGGACAGATTTAATAACAATGTGTCAATCTGTCTTGACAGTCGTCAACAATCTATATTTGGAACATTGTCTGTGACAACAGAGTCATCACTGAGAGTGCAGCAGCAAACAGTCACTCAAAGTCAGAGTGATGTATGGCACCTGCTCAGAAAAAAAAGGGTAACAGCAAGCAAATTTGGCATTGTCGCTCGCCGGGTGTCACATTTTGACACCCTTGTCAATCAGCTAAACCCCACCAGATTTGTACAAACTGCAGCAATGAGAAGAGGCATTGAACTTGAACCACATGCTGCCATGGTCTATGCTAGCAATGCAAAGGGTGGAAGAGTAAACCTCTTCCCATCTGGGCTGATTGTCCACCCAAAGTGCCCATGGCTAGGTTGTAGCCCAGACAGGAAAGTTTATGACCTTGATGCCGTAAATAATGGTCAGAATCCCTTTGACTTGTTAGAAATAAAGGTCGTTAAAGAGGGGGAAACATCATTTGACAATGTGAGGTATCTCACCAAGGACCAGAACACTAACCAGTACAAACTGAAAACAACAGACATTTATTATTACCAGATCCAGTGCCAGCTTGGACTCACAGGATTAGAATGGTGTGATTTTTTCAGTTACATTGACGAAAATTTGTTTGTTTGCTCTAGAATTAATTTTGATTCAGTGTTTTTCCAGCAAGCAAAGGACAAAGTTGATAGTTTTTTCTTCAATTACTATTTACATTAATACACTAAGATTTTTGTTGTTGTTCTCAAACCATGGCCAGATTTCTTATGATAACATAAATATAATAAAAAATAAATTAAGATTATGAATTGATTTGTCATTAATAAAAATAATATAATATTTATCATATTAGTATTATATTTATTTGTGCTATTTAGATTTTGTGTTTGTTCATTAGTTTTTTTTTTTGAGTTTTCATTTACAAACAAATTGAAATAGTTACAAAAAGCAATCCAAGACACATGATAAACCAACCTGCATTAAAGATTATCTAATGGGTTATGTAAGCCACATTAATCATACATTCACCAACTTTTTACAGACACTATGCCTCATTATTACCATTGGATAAAATAAGTGGGCCTTGAAAATTTGTAAGGAGGCAGGCTACAGTATATAACTGATTGACTGAACCTAAAGTGGACAATGGCACATCTGAATCAAAAAAGTGGTACTCTTTGACTCTTCTTATTGCCCTCTCGACATGAATTCTAAGACTTGCTAGTGTCTTTGTTTTTTGAACATCTGCGGCAGAGAATTGTTCCTGACTTTCAAGAAACGGAGGAATATTTAACTCTATCCGCTTCTCCCTAAGTAAATCTTCAATGTCAAACCCTTTGTCTGCCATGACTGAATCACCAGGTTCTAACAAATCTAGAATGCCGCTGCACCTTGTGATTTCCTTATCACTAATCCCCCCTGTGTAAAGGCTAGAAACGAAGCTAATAGCTCCATTAGGGGTAATGCCTATCAAACCCTTGAGTGTAGTATTACTCTTATAACTAGAATAAAGCTGCGACTGAAGTAGTAGGGAGGTAGGTGTTTGAACAAAAATCTCTGTACAATCTAAAATGACACGTGTGCTTGCATAAAGCTTTTTAAAACCTTCTGGCATAAACCTATCAACATCTTGCCTTGAAGGCCAGATCACTTGACTACCAAGAAGAAAATACAAAAAATTAGTCCATGTGATCAATTTCCTGCAAACTGACGATTTATGTATTCGGAACCTATGAGCTAAATCCTGTCCGAATAGACCTAGTTTGAGGCGTACACAAAACATAAACAATTCATCCACAAGAAGCATATTTCTTGAGTCTGGTCTACTTTCTCTTTCTCCAGAGGCATAACAATATGTCATTTGTGCAGCACATGGCTGCAAAAACTTAAAAAAGAACTGAATATGTAAATAGGATGGGAAACCTGTATAAAATCTTATGATCTCATTGTCTGTGCCAAATCTCTCAAGCCCAAATTTATTAAGTGCTAATTGTTCTGCAGCTTGCCTCTTAATGTCCTCAATTTCTTTTGCAGCTTCAACTTTAACCCTTTTTATTTCAGTGAGGGCAGCTGCAGTTTCATTTCTACTTTGTTCAAGTTGCTTTTGTGCATCTTGGAACTGTGCTCTGAGTGACTGGACTTGTGCTTGTAGGTCATCCATGCTGAAGGTTGTAGAAGTGCTGGGACTATTATCTTCATTGTCATCACTTTCATCTGTCTGAGTGTCTCTGTAAAAAGGTTTTGAAATTATGATGACACTCAGTTCACACTCAGTTCACACTAAATAAAAAATTATAAAAGACTAAATTATTAAAATTATAAAATTATTTTGGTTTAAACCAAAATAAACATCAAGTACAATTCCATCAGTCAAGTCTAAATGAAATGTATTGAAGTAGAAATATGTGATATTCATTACCTATCTACTTGTCGAATTATCTTTCTTCTTGCTTTGGATTTGGTTGACCAGTCAAAGATTGATGGTACAGCTTCTCTTTTTAGCAACTGACGTCCAGAATCAGTGGGAGGATTGTAATCTTCCTCAGTGAAGTGTTTTGAGCACACTCTGGTACTTTTGTTAACCTATTATAAATCAAATGTCCTTTTAATAACAATGTAACTGTATTCAACTATTTTTATCTTCATTACAGTTTTTTAAAGATCCACAGGCAATTCGTATTGTGCATTGATATTGTTAGATTCCTATATACCTTGAAGTGTGGGCCCACATCTCTTCGTATCTTCACCAGCCATTCCTTTTTCAATTGCTCATCCCTTGCACGGCCTGGTAAGCGGTGAAACTTTAAATCAGGATGATATCGAGAATCTCCGTTACACAAGGGAACACAACAATGGTACGAAGAATTTTTCTTGGTATGTGATGGCTCGTCGGGAGTTCTAACATCTACAGCGAATATATGTAAACATGGGTTAGTCTTGACTTTAGACGTGGAATCACTCTCACAAAAAATAAACAAATCGTCCATTAAAATGCCGTCCAATTACAATCGATCACCATTCACAATCTAAACTGTTATTTTAGAGATTTTAGAAGTCCAATAATTGAAAAGAAACCAAAAAAAAGGAGAGTTTTGAAGTACATACCTTGCGAAGTCGCCATGTTTTTCAGCCGTCGAGCGGGCCGGCGGTGACAATTTTTTCGCGATAACGCGAAGAATATCGTTACTTCGAACCAAAAATCGAGTCCAAAGGAGAGAATTTAAGATTATCTTACTGTGTTTGTAGATAGGGCAAAAGGATTAAGCGTTTTGAACGATGAAACTATCGTATAAAACCACGCGTGCTTGACCTATTACAACTTTTGTTTACTGGAAGGCTTGCTCTCCAGTTTTGTGTTGCTAAGCGGTATCCAAGCACGTGACCACTAGCTGCAAAGGGCCTATTGTAATAACAATAATAGGTCTCTATTGCATAAGACATAAACACTTTACATCAAAGTAGAAAAGAACAAAGTGTAAATACATATTAGGTAAACAATACTAAACCATGCTAATGATAATTATTTTAAAAGTATTAAATTGGACTATCAATTCAGCTAGCTGCCTCCATGTATCATCGAACTCCAACAAACACTGACCGCTATCATTAAACAATATTAGTGTTGTAGAATTATTTACTATTGACAAGGAAGTACCTCATTCATTACTTCAACTATAGTTTTGTATTTATTTATTTATTTCTAGAGTTTCATCAGCCAAGAGTTTCATCCAGCTATTGAGAATAACAATAATAACAATAATAAAAATAATAATAATAATAATAATAATAATAATAATAATTCATGCTATAAGTTCATTCCTTCATTCCATGTTCTTCTGAGGCTGTTTTGAAGACATCAATATTCTGATTCACTAAAGATTATTATTATTATTATTATTATTATTATTCCATCATTATTCAGTCATGATTCAGTGCATGTATAGAGTAAGTAAGATGTACATTACATATAAGATCAGTGTACACTATGTATACTATGTAAGATCAAATAAAAGAAACTTTGGATGCATGCGAATCATATTCTTCATCCATTCATACAACAATGGGTGAGGGTGACGGTGAGGGTTATACTATAACATAAGATGAATGTGAATAATATTAAATACAACATGAATGAATGCAAATGATATTTAATTCATCCATACATCAAGGGTTGGGGTGGGGTTTAGGATGTAGTATGAATTACTTATAGAAGTATCCCAGCTTTCCCCTGTTATGCATAACCTCTATAAATCATTGAATAATCAACAGATATCTGTCAAACTTCTACGAAGTAGTGTCCAGAGTACAGGCTTTATGATGAACTATGCATAACTCCATAGAAGTGTTTCTTTACAGCTTCCCCTTATTTAGCATAACCTCTATAAATCATTTAACAATAAACGGATATCATTCAAACTTCTAAGAGGTAATGCCCAGAGCATAGGCTTTATGATGAACTATAAATAATAAAATAAAACTATTGCCTTCCAGCTTTCCCCTGTTTTGAATGACAGCTATAATTCATTTATTATTCAACCCCTTTCACTCAATCTTACCCTTACAACCCTTACTACCCTTAGCCTTACTAGCCTTACTACCCTTACTACCCTTACTAGCCTTACTAGCCTTACTAGCCTTACTAGCCTCACTACCCTTATTGCCTTTACCACCCTTACCACCCTCATAACCCTTACTACCCTTACTACCCTTACAACCCTTAACACCCTCACCAACCTCACCACCCTCACCACCCTCACAACCCTCACAACCCTCACAACGCTTACAACCCTTACCACCCTCACTAACCTTATTAACCTTACTACCCTTACTACCCGTACTACCCGTACTACCCGTACTACCCGTACTACCCGTACTACCCGTACTACCCGTACTACCCGTACTACCCGTACTACCCGTACTACCCGTACTACCCGTACTACCCTAACTGCCCGTACTACCCGTACTACCCGTACTACCCGTACTACCCGTACTACCCTAACTGCCCGTACTACCCGTACTACCCGTACTACCCGTACTACCCTAACTGCCCGTACTACCCATACTACCCTAACTGCCCGTACTACCCGTACTACCTGTACTACCCGTACTACCTGTACTGCCCTATATACTATATACTATATACTATATACTATATACTATATACTATATACTATATACTATATACTATATACTATATACTATATACTATATACTATATACTATATACTATATACTATATACTATATACTATATACTATATACTATATACTATATACTATATACTATATACTATATACTATATACTATATACTATATACTATATACTATATACTATATACTATATACTATATACTATATACTATATACTATATACTATATACTATATACTATATACTATATACTATATACTATATACTATATACTATATACTATATACTATAGACTATATACTATATACTATATACTATATACTATATACTATATACTATATACTATATACTATATACTATATACTATATACTATATACTATATACTATATACTATATACTATATACTATATACTATATACTATATACTATATACTATATACTATATACTATATACTATATACTATATACTATATACTATATACTATATACTATATACTATATACTATATACTATATACTATATACTATATACTATATACTATATACTATATACTATATACTATACTATATACTATATACTATATACTATATACTATATACTATATACTATATACTATATACTATATACTATATACTATATACTATATACTATATACTATATACTATATACTATATACTATATACTATATACTATATACTATATACTATTACTATATACTATATACTATATACTATATACTATATACTATATACTATATACTATATACTATATACTATATACTATATACTATATACTATATACTATATACTATATACTATACTATATACTATATACTATATACTATATACTATATACTATATACTATATACTATATACTATATACTATATACTATATACTATATACTATATACTATATACTATATACTATATACTATATACTATATACTATATACTATACTATATACTATATACTATATAGACTATCTATATACTTATACTATATACTATATACTATAGCCTAATATACTATATACTATATACTATATACTATATACTATATACTATATACTATATACTATATACTATATACTATATACTATATACTATATACTATATACTATATACTATATACTATATACTATATACTATATACTATATACTTATACCATATACCTATACCCTTACACTATACCGTATATCCTATACCCTATTACTATACCTCATATCTTACACCCTTACCCTATACCCTTACCCTAAACCCTTACCTTACGCCCTTACCTTACACCCTTACCTTACACCCTTACCTTATACCCTATATCTTTGCCCCTGAGCCTTACCTTACACCCTAAACCCTTACCTTACACCATTACTTTATACCCTATACCCTTACCTTACACCATTACCTATACCCTATACCTTATACCTTATATCCTTACACTATACACTTACACTATACACTTACACTATACACTTACACTATACACTTACACTATACACTTACCCTATACCTTTACCCTTACACTATACCGTATATCCTATACCCTATTACTATACCTCATATCTTACACCCTTACCCTATACCCTTACCCTACACCCTAAATCCTTACCTTACCCCACTACCTTATGCCTTACACCCTTACCTTACACCCTTACCTTACACTCTTACCTTACACCCTTACCTTACATCTTACACCCTTACCCTATACCTATACCCTATATCTTAGACCCTTACCCTATACCCTAAATCCTTACCTTACACCATTACCTTATACCTTACACCCTTACCTTACATCTTACACCCTTGCCCTATACCCTTACCCTAACCCTAAACCCTATATCTTAGACCCTTACCCTAACCCTAAACCCTATATCTTAGACCCTTACCCTATACCCTGGAGGTTAGGGTTAGAAATACGAAACACTGGAAACCTTAAGTTTGAAGATGGCTATCTCATTGAATATTCAACAGATGTCACTCAAACTTTATAGGTGGGTAGTCCGATGTGTGGGTTACAAGTACATCAAAACATGACATCCAGGCATTAAGGGTTACATGATTCCCTCTGGGGTGAAAGTAGGGTATTGAGGTTAATTGTCACAAGATAAACCTTTCCTAAGTGCCATGACTGGAAACTCCAAGTTTGAGGATGCCTATCTCATTGAATATTCAACAGATGTCACTCAAACTTCATTGACGTGTTGTCCTGACGCTGGCCTACAGGAAGAACCCAAGATAACATCCATCCATCAAGGCCTTACATGATTCCCTTCTAGGGATTTGATCGAGTACCTTAGTCATATATCACAACTACGACATTTTTCTAAGTGCCCACACTGGCAACCCTAAGTTTGAGGATCTCTATCTAATTGAATATTCAACAGATGTCACTGAAACATCACGGGTGGGTATTCCCGACAATGAGCTACATAAAGAGCACAAGAAAACATCCATACATTAAAGTCTTACATGATTGCCCCTGGGACAAAAGGTAGGGTTACCACTTACAATTCAAGCCTAACCCTAACCAAAACCCTAAAACCACAGGAAACCCATAAAAATAAAAAAATATAAAATTTCACTTAGGGTAGTGAAAAAAGAAAAAAAACCCTAAACCCTAACCCTAACCCTAACCCTAACCCTAACCCTAACCCTAACCCTAACCCTAACCAAGACCCTAAAACCACAGGAAACCCATTAAATGTGAAAACAATAAGATTTTACTTAGGGTAGTAAAAAGTGAAAAAACACCCTAAACACTAACCCTAAAACCACAGGAAACCCACAAAATGTGAAAATTCTACGATTTTGCTTAGAGTAGTAAAAAGTGAAAAAATACCCTAAACCCTAACCCTAAAACCAAAGGAAACCCATAAATATGAGAAAATTCTAAAATTTCACTTAGTGTAGTGAAAAGAGAAAAAACACCCTAACCCCTAATCCTAACCCTAAACAACACCCTAAAACCACAGGTTACCCATAAAAATGATAAAATTCTAAGATTTTATTTAGGGTAGTGAAAAGTGAAAAAACACCCTAAACCCTAACCCTAAAACCACAGGAAACCCTCAAATTGTGAAAATTCTACAATTTTACTTAGGGTAGTAAAAAGTGAAAAACACCCTAAACCCTAACCCTAAAACCACAGGAAACCCACAAAATGTAAAAATTCTACGATTTAGCTTAGGGTAGTAAAAAGTGAATAAACAGCCTAAACCCTAACCCTAACCCTAACCCTAAACCCTAACCCTAACCCTAACCCTAACCCTAACCCTAACCCTAACCCTAACCTTAGGGTTAGGGTTAGGGTTAGGGTTACGGTTAGGGTTAGGGTTAGGGTTAGGGTTAGGGTTAGGGTTAGGGTTAGGGTTAGGGTTAGGGTTTAGGGTGTTTTTCACTTTTTACTACCCTAAGTAAAATTGTAGAATTTTCACAATTTGAGGGTTTCCTGTGGTTTTAGGGTTAGGGTTCTCTCTTTTCATTGCCAAAAAACAAAATTCTACCACCCTAAAGGAGGTACGAAGTCACGAAGTCACCACCCTTCACCAAATAATGGTAGTCACCGGCCTAAACCGGGTGCACTCCTTGCCAAACAATCCCCAGCAATCCCAATCAATTAATGTCTTCCGGCACTTCGGAACGTCGTTTGTTCCTGACTTGATTGTCATGCCTGGAAATGGAAATGAATTATGATTGCATCACTTACCACGATAAGAAAGTCACCACTCTCCTCCGTGATCAGCTTTGCCCTGTGATTTTTGACATAGTCTACCAGGATGCTGCTCAGTTCATGGTCATTCTGAAAGGAAGGAAGGAAGGAAGGAAGGAAGGAAGGAAGGAATGAATGAATGAATGAATGAATGAATGAAACCACAATTATTATTATTATGATTGATCGATCTGAAACAGATTGTGGCATTGCATTACCTTCAAAATAGTGGTATCTGAGCCGTAGGTTTTGACGGTTTTGTACTTCTGAAATCGAAATTTGACACCTCCATCCTCTTGGAGCTCGACGAGGTTCTTGCCAGCCACTTCAGGGCTCGTGAGGCTCGATCCCTGGGGAAGAATTTGTAATGTCCGGATTTCGCAGGCCCTGGAAGGTGGCACCAGCACATACAGACTAATGAGCAGAAGGTCAGCGCATTCTTCGGCTCTGGCTCTCTCCGTCCTTGCCATCTCCACCCTCTCCCTCTGTCGTGCCAAGCTGGCAACAACCTCGTCCCTGAATTGGAAAAACAACAACAAAGGATTAGGGAGATCTGGATTGGCTAGCTATTGGAGTATTTTAAGATCTGTTAAAAACAACTAGTGCTTAAACATCTATGTTAAAAATCAAATCAAAAAAGCTGCAGATAATACAGTCAATAATACAGTTCACATCCATCTCAATCCAAAACAATCCCTATAACCACCGCACAGTTACTGTCAACCAATAACAATATCCAAAGAAATGATTATTCTAGTTGAGGTAAAGTATTATGCTCGTCTGAAAAGAAACTTAGGTCTCGCTTGCTCATTTACAGGCGAAACCAGGAGAAACACTCCAAAAACCTCTCCCCCCCCCCACCCCCCCCCCCCCCCCCCACGTCTAATATCAATAAATAATAATTTCATCGATCCACCTGTGACATAAATACTAAATTAATCATGAATATTATTATCATCCTTGTTATAGGTAATGATTTTTTAGTCTTTTCATTTCTTCTAATTTTTAAGATCATTGTTTTTGTTTTGAGCTCTAAGCCTTTCATTTCATCAATGTAAAACTGAAATTTTACTGAAGTTTTCATTATATTATCATTATTATCATCATCATCATCATCATCATTACCACTCAAGCCAACTGTTCTTCTCCATCAGGTCCTCCTTTGTCGAAGCACTTTCTCTGTGTCCTTCCCTCTGCAAGCAAGCCACTTGAGCACGTAGCGTTTTGATGACCCCAACATCCGTAAAGTCAGGCGAATCTTCGGCATGTATAAACTTGGCTGGGTAGATAAGAGCCGCTACGTGGTTAGCCATTGTGTAGGCCTTCAAACGCCTCTCCACCTGGAAGAAGGTCAATGTTAACAGTCTTAGTATCGATATATGCCCCCAAAATTTCCCAATTAAACCCTAGATGCATTTCTATAAATGTATGCATATGAATGTTGTAAAAAAATATTGTAAAGATGAAAAAAAAAAAAAAAAAACCCCTAGATGTATGTACGTAGAGCTGGGCGGGTCATGACTATTTCTAAACAAAAGAACTGAATGCTAGACAATTTTACTTTCTCTCACCTTGAGGTAAGTCAGGTACTTTTCAATGACATTGAGTCTTATGAACAGGTCAGGGCTCAATCTTAAAGAAAGCACCTCGCTGGCAAAGCCAAGAAAGCCTGTTGAGAAAGAGTCGAAAAGACCCAATGTTAACAAAAAGCATAGTCACACAACACACCAAAAACAACAGATCCATGTGGATGATCATTTCATTTTCTCCGCCCTTTCTGTACGCGAGATATCAATCCACTTCAATTTACAGTCATGTCAATATTATGTATTCATTTCAACCAGCCCCACCCCCCTCCCCCGATACTAATCACGACACTAATGTATGAAAAATTTGATTCAAAAATAAATTATCTTTAAACAAGGTAACTCTCCACCCCAGTCATGCCTATGCTGGGCAATTCCACATGAGAAATTGAAATGTTTCAATAGTCAACATCAGCTTGTTTCAGCCAGATCATCTTACTCCAAAGGAATTTATTAGAAAAGAGAATATCCTAAAAAAATCTATTAGTAATAATTTCATTTGTTGTTGACCTTTCAAGAATTTTTGACACACAATTGGATTGAAAAGTTGATAATTTTGGTTTTAAAATTCTAACTTGTTTAGTCTTTTGCCCTCTATGTCATAATAATCGATCTATATCACTTCTTTCTTAATCCCAGACACTTATTGGAAAACAGAACGAATGTTTCAACTGATTTTCATCGCTCAGGAGACCCAAATAGACAGGTTTTGGGTGGAAGAAATGAACATTCCCAAAGATGTCATGTCCAAAACAATTTATGGTCATGTCCGCAACACAATGTTTTGCTTAGTAAATCCACAATAACAAATGATTTTTATTGGTCCTTTTAACATGAGGTATTAATGACTAATGACTAATCTTAGAGAATGTCTCATTTCCATTCAAACAATTTCCATCTGGACTTAACAGACACTTAAAACTTTAATTTGGTCTCCAAATGTCATGGAATTGCCCACTGTAGTTATGTATTCATTTGCCAATGCCTACCAACCCCGAATGCTAATCTCAACTCATGTATTTAAAAAAATGCATTCAAAAGTATATTATTTTTTAAAAAGTGACCCCACCCCCCCCCCAAAAAAATTAGTAAAGATGATGAGTGCATCGAGCACTGATTTTATACATAATGTATCAAATAAGCTGACTGTTTACTCACACAAAAGTCTTTCTTGAGCTTTGGCAAAGGTGGACTCGGCAACAGGAGGCTTTTGCCTCTGAAGATTTATCGGCTTTGTAAAGTACAGGTTAACCTCTTTAAGGAATTCTTTCATGGTGGTGGGGAGGTGTTTGAAGTCTACCGCATACTTCTTGGTCTTTCCGGTGGTCAAGTGGCTTGCTTGGGAAGGGCTTGAGGGATGACCCTTAGACGGAGCAGGAAGGTCAATTTCTGTGCGTGCAACTGTCTTCTGGCTTGTGGAATGTTCTTTAGGCGACGCATCCTGGTCAGTGTCCTCGAAGCTAATAGGGCTTGGGGCAGGCAGCAGGTCCATTTCTGTGGCAGCTGTCTGAGTGGTGGAATGTTCTTTAGGCCACGCATCCTGGTCAGCGTCCTCGAAGCTAATAGGGCTTGGGGCAGGCAGCCGGTCCATTTCTGAGGCAGCTGTTCGAGTGGTGGGGTGTACTTTAGGCGGTGCATCCTGGTCAGTGTCCTCGAAGCTAATAGGGCTTGGAGAAGGCAGCTGGTACATTTCTGAGGTAGCTGTCTGAGTGGTGGGAAAATGCATGGCTCTTCTCGCGGTCTCGTACTGTTGTTGAAGCACGTGGAAGGAGTCAGCGTTGTTCAGTCCGAGGAAATCTTCCTGGCCATCGCTTTCTTCAACGTCGCTGTCGCTGTCAGAAAATTCGTATTCTACCAGGTTCGACGGGAGCATGGTTTAAAATGTAGAGAGCTGTAGTTGAAGGAATCCAACGAAGGAGGATGAAGAAGCAAGTTCGCCGCGAGAAGAGCCGTGCAAATGGTAGCGTCGTTTTCGGTGGTCATGGAGATGGCCAATGGCATCGCTGGATTTCTGTATGGACAGGAAGCGATATATCGAGGTGAGAAATGTCGAGCCATTTGAATGGCAAAGCCGAACGCGGCCTGAAAAGAACTGGCTTTTTCGTCCTAACCTTTTGAAGATTTCTTGGCTCTTTCTCTGTCCTAAGGTGCCCTTTTCCCTCCCCTCTCTCTTCTGGCCTCTAATTTAGAGCCAGAAGGAGAAGGGAGGGAGAAAAAGAAGTGTTTTGGAAGAGCTCCTTCTAGCCCTCGTCCGCCATTTTTCAAACTGTGTGACGTAGCACTGACCGCGCGAGACTGGTATATGTCTGAAACCACAGGGAGCCCGAAATGAACCCTTCCACAAATAGACGTCACTTCCGGTAATAACTATTTTTTGATGGCTTGTAGAATCCTGGAGGTTGTTTTGATCTCTTATTTTCTGGTTTGATGTCGTGAAAGTAGTCAAATACAATAGTTTGAGGACTTATCTTGATATGTTTTGACTTAGCATACGCTAGTTGTCCCCCCCCCCCCCCCCCAGCCAACCGCTTGCTTGTTAAACGTATCGAGATTTTGAGATGCGTGTATAAAATGTGTATATTCATTTATTTATTTTGTTTGCCCCCCAGTCAACTCCAAAAAGTCACGTGATTGATAGTAAGCAATACTCTTTCTGTACTGACTGTACATGAAGTAAATAGTTGAATGGTGAAATATTTCTTGATTTGAGTGATGCGCATTACTAGTTACAACAGAAACACTCAAATGCCTTACCTGACGTCATCATCATTAACATATTGGAAGTATAAACCTTCATACAATACATTCAGTACTTTAAATAATTAATTCCTTTTTAAATTCAAGATCAATATAACGCTCTCCGTAATGCGAGAAAAAAAAGAAAGAAAAAAAAAAAAGGATGGAAAAAGGCATTAGAACACATTTTTCATCGATCGCGCGCGCCTCCTTGTTTTCCTTTCCTATGCATATCGTTCGTTCGTTCGTTCGTTCGTTCGTTCGTTCGTTCGTTCGTTCGTTCGTTCGTTCGTTCGTTCGTTCTTTCGTTCGTTCATTCATTCATTCTCTACATTGGGCGCTGCCTGTGAACGAAGCACGACGTGCTCCTTGCACAAGCCACCATCCCCACAAACAAATAAATCGATACATCCATCAAAAGTTAAAAAAAGCCTTTTTAATGTTGAAGGTGTGGCCTGTGGATTTAAAGGAAAAGAAAAGACGTGTTGAGTCTGCAGTTCAGAAAGTAAGTAAAGTGCTACATATTCAAGGAAACGGGATTCTTCAGTGAAATTATTCTATTAGCCTTAGTACCTTTTACGCGTGGCCTTCTGGCCGGGGAAGGGCACGCTCTTGACACGTGCCCTTTCCCCCGGCACCTGTGACAGGTCTTGGAAGCGTCTATGTAGGAAAACAAATCGAGTTAAAAATAACGTATCAATCGATACTGCGTTCAAAAACCAAATTTGGATCTGTACGTAGGCCTATCAGCTATTGAACAATTGATTTTACCGTGTGCAGTGGCGGCCGGGCAAGCCGCCTGTTTGTGCCCCCGGCCGCCACATTTGTAACAGTATCCAGTGCGCCCTAGAAAAGAAAAGAAGTCGATCGTAAGGCTGCGATGTCGAATGTTTTTCTTTTCTACCAGCATTACGTAACAACATTGCATAATCCATTTTTTGAGACCAGGATTCCTTGGACTTCCGGTTCAAGAGCGCATGCCTTCAAAGACTTGCCAAAAATTAAAAATACTTTCCCGATTTATGAGTTTTATTATGTAATTGTATAAACTTATTGTATTGTAAACCTTTTTTGTAAAAAATGTAGAACTGTAATGTAAACTCTAGGTGGTGTGAAATATGATATAAAAAAAATTAAAAACTTTAACAACGTAAAAACTTACTTCTTCCTGTCGTTGCTGGGGGAGGCGGGTCTAGGTCTAGTGATGAAAGTAAGAAAGGAAAAAACTGAGACGCCTTTATCATCACGTAGATCATCGCACGAGCACATGCAAAGCATACATGAAGTAAAAAAAAAGCTATACAAACGTAAAAACTTACTGGTTCCTTTGCCTGGTGGTGGGGGAGGCGCGTGTAAGTCTTCTGATGAAAGTAAGAAAGGAAAAAAACTGAGACGCCTTTATCATCATGTAGATCATCGCACGAGCACATGCAAAGCATACATGAAATTTTAAAAAAGCTATACAAACGTAAAAACTTACTGGTTCCTTTGCCTGGTGGTGGGGGAGGCGGGTCTACGTCTTATGATGAAAGTAAGAAAGGAAAAAACTGAGACGCCTTTATCATCATGTAGATCATCGCACGAGCACATGCAAAGCATACATGAAGTAAAAAAAAAAAAAACTATACAAACGTAAAAACTTACTGGTTCCTTTGCCTGGTGGTGGGGGAGGCGGGTCTACGTCTTATGATGAAAGTAAGAAAGGAAAAAACTGAGACGCCTTTATCATCATGTAGATCATCGCACGAGCACATGCAAAGCATACATGAAGTAAAAAAAAAAAAAACTATACAAACGTAAAAACTTACTGGTTCCTTTGCCTGGTGGTGGGGGAGGCGGGTCTACGTCTTATGATGAAAGTAAGAAAGGAAAAAAACTGAGACGCCTTTATCATCATCTCCGAGGGAAAAAAAATTACGTATTGTTTGCTAGGCAAACGCACGCGCAAGAAACATAATGCTTACCGATCTTCTCCCCCCCGTTCATATCGTCATATTCTGAGGAAGGAATAAGAAAAAAGAATGTGAACATTCAGTCATTAATTCAGCATGAGAGTACTCGCACGTTGGGATTAGGGATGTTGCGCGCGATGTCGAATAGGTTGCTATGAATAGACGTCACTTCCATTAATAGCTCTTTTTTGATGGCTTGAAGAATTCTGGAGGCTGTTTTGATCTCTTGTTTTCTGGTTTGATGTCGTGAAAATAGTCAAATACAATAGCTTGATCAGGACTCATTTTGATGTGTTTTGACTTAGCATCCGCTGGTTGCCCCCCAGTCAACTCCAAAAAAGTAACGTGATTGATAGTAAGCAATAGGACTTTTGAACGCTTATTAGAAAGCAAAATTCCCAAAAGGTAAAAGAAAAATTGAAAGAAAAAAACAATCCAACAATCGATTTCGATATATGATGCCAGTACATACCACTTTGTCTAGACATGGCCGTGTTTCTGAAAGAAAACAAATGTAAGTTGCAAAAAGTAAGTAATGAATAATTTGAATGAGCCTCGTTTTGAGTCATAAATGCATATCGTTCTTGTAAACTTCGGCGTTATTGAACCTTGCAAATATTATTGTTCTTTTTTTGTCACATACCATACAAATCTGAAAATGTCGATGATGACAATGATAAATGAGATGGAGGATTGTGCATTTGATGTTCAGGTAGGCTGTATTGAAGTTCTAGCTTTCTTAATTATACCACATTCAATTCTAAATATATGAGCGAGATCAAGTAAGCGAACTACTTAAAAGAACGCTTTCTATCGTAATATCTTCAAAGAAAACGAATGCTAGGAACATATGGGCATGGAATGCAATACTTTTAGAGTGAACGAATCCCATCAAAACAGAATAAATCGTACTACATTTGGAAGACAGAAATTTATACATTTTCAACTTACCTTCGCATTCCAAAGACATGCACGTGAGGTGACAACATGTAATCGAGGTTCTAATCGATATTGGGACGGAAACGGGCTTCTCACAGGGGTAGGGTGGGGTCGGCGTGGAAGATGAAACGGAAGACATCTTTTTGATTGGAGTGGCTTTTTTAGATTTCTCTTAACCACGTTTTTATTCCGTATGATAGATAGAACGGGCTCTAGGCCAAAAATTTATCGTCAGCTACTGCTATTATAGGTTTTCCATGATGACTTTTCGGCGTTGATATCTGAGGATAATCTGAGCTGCTTGCTCGACCAATCAGAAGCCCGCCTGTCCAGTCTTAATATCAACGCTTTCCATGAGGTGGTGGGTCGAATAGTAGGTAGGTAGGCAATTTTATTGAACCATAAAGCATAGGGATGCGAACTCAAGCAAGATATAGTTGATTCCCAAATATACATTTCAGTGTATACTTTCCAGGAAAAACGACTAATCTACTTATATTTAATGCCAGCCAACAGCGATGGGTTAAACAGAATTTCGGTCGTGGCTATGGATCGCGAAACTAAATTACCAGCTGGGCTGTTAACTTTCTTGCAACGGTCTGTGGTGGGTCAAAACATCGATGGCTTTCCTGGGATGGAATCTGCGGTGCAAGAATTGACCTCCACCTCTCGAAAGGCGTTTTATGAACTTCAGTACTGTGTGAGAAGTCCAAGTGCGAAAGGTAAGGCTGTCGGGGATATGCTATTAGCATGCGGACTAGAAGCACTTAATCTCTTGGTTGACGAAAGACCAGTCACTAAAGTGGCATGGCTGTTAGTTGCGGGTTCTTTCAAGAACCACGCCGCTTTGAGGTTGTATTTAGATTATAGGTTTGAAGTCATTGGACTTTACGAAGGCACATGCATGATGGCATTGTTCAATTTGGACCAGAAAGCGCAGCTATGGCAAGCCCGTTTGCAGAGAAATCTTGAAACGATCTTCTTGCTACCCAAACTTAAAAACGAAGTTGCTGCACCGCATTATGATGATTCCCAACGAGTGGAAGAGTCATCTCAGGTATGTAGTGAAACGGTTTTGTCTGAACAAGAGCACAACTTTGACTCGCAAACTAGCTTTGTTTCAGAAACATCCGTCGCTGAGCAAAGTAGCGCTGAACCGAGGGTTCTGGTAAGACCTTTGCCACAAAGAGACCGCGTACTGGAAAGTGCGCAAGCGGAAGTAGACTCAGGTATGTTGGATGAACTCCAAAATTTGAAATTTAGAAACTTTTGTGATCAACTGATTTTGTCGACCAGCATCCTTTCGAGTATTTCAGGTGAAGGAGCTGAGGCTATGGAGGAAAATATGCGTTTGATCGTTAAAAGGGTAAAGGAGAACGAGGAGTGCTTTTCATTTCTACAGCACTTGGAACTTGCTAGACAGATCGAAGAATATGGACATGTCGTGGAAAAGAATACTCATGATGTAATCTTGCAATTAAGAAATGTTGAGGGGCTTGGATATTCTCTTCCATACTTGAGGGAAATCGTCCGAGTTCTGTGGTGTGTACACCGTTATCCCATACTTGAACAAGTACGCGTGTCATGGCGACAAGGTACTATACAGTAGCGGCTTACTCTAGTAGACTATTTAGTGAATGTGCTGCCAATACTACATATATTGTGATGGTAGAACTAACTTTTCCAATTTCCCCCTCATTTTTTAGCCGTTCGAATGATACCAAAAATTGCAACGGCGATGGATTCAATGGCAGACGCGAACAGGAGGTTTACAGATAATATTTTGAGAGCACAAGAAGATCGCCACAGCACTTATCTTAAAATTGCGATTCGTTTTCCAGAAGACGATCCTTCTGACGGTGATGGGTTGGGATACGCAGAACTTCTGAAAGTGTACGGTTTGTATAGAGATGAGACGCTCGTTGATGACAACGTCTTGTTTAATTCTTTACATTTCAGGAGTGTCAAGGATTCTCTTGGGTCAAGACGTCGTTCTAGACTTATGGGATTTGACACTCAAGAATCACCTCTGGATGATGGACGAGTGGACGCAATCCGTCAGCATTACTGGGAAAATGGGAGAGATTTCCTAATAAACCAACTGGAACGTCTTCAAGCCGGCGTGCGTTCAGAAGATTGCGTAATTATTGCTGACTGCTATGGGATAGATATTTTCAAAAGATTGCTAATTGACGTTCGTGGAATTTATCCCCGTGGGATAGTACAAGACCTACCTGAACCTTCTTTGAGGAGGTTTGAAATGGCGCTGCGCTTCTTAAGTGCGGGCGTCGCGTACCCGACGTATGGTAGTTACGCAAATGATGATCTCTTGAGGGCCTTTTTTTCAGCTCGAGACAACAGAAGAGGGGCTTTTGGTGGCGAGTACGAATTCACCAATCCCTATCTGTGTCGGAAGCGACGTTATCAGAGAGAACGAGACTCACGCCAGTCTCAAAGAAAAAGATATAAAGAATAGGAACTAAAAAGAGTGAATGGGTACACAGTAAACTTCCAGAAAACCGCACGACTTTCACAAAGTACTAATTTCTATCTCTTTTTATTACGTGCAAGATAAATGTTCTATAAGTACAAGTTATCTTATTCTCATCATTAAACATTGTGAAAGTACGTCGGTGGTAAAATGTTAGAACGTACCGTCACGAACTGCCCATGCGGTGAAAGGGGGTTCGGGTACAAAAAAAAAAACTGCTAATGGTGGCCGTGAAGGACTGTCCGTTAAATGGAGGTCCTGGTACTTTGCAGTAATGTGTTAGATACAATAATGGGCCTTTGGATAATATCCATGCATATTCATATATACACGAATAGAATATTCATATATCCATGCTTCGACTTTTCTACAGCACCAAGTATTTGAAACATTATGAGATCTTAAAGAAACTTTAATGACACTCTATATCGATAAAACCTAACTTGGACTCTACAAAAACACGTCTAAATTGACCTCCACAATTATGTGATAGTATCCAACTTCAAAAGGCCCATGCATTGTATAGGCGTTTTAAAGTTTCATTAGGAAACTATCAAATGTGTCTTACATTAAATCATCCTAAACACCAATGGAAACAAATGACTGACACGAAGGAGAAACCGGCAATATTCCGGACCAATGTTTTTCAAGTACCGCAAATAGGTAGGGCAGGTAAACTGCTTTCCAGCCAAGCTGGGTATTTTACAGGGCCCTCTGTTTAAAGGACATTAAATTAAACAGGAA
>NW_028292578.1:6679025-6736951 GCF_029948245.1 Actinia tenebrosa
AATCTCGTTCCGTTTTTTTTCATGTATTGTAAAGTTGTGTGAATTTTTCAATAAATTCTTTTGTCAAAACCACTTGCAATCTGATTCATAGCTGAGCGCCTTGCCGCCGGTTACATTCATATTCATCTTACAGGGAACCCCTGGCGGGCAGTACCACAGACAAGCTTGATTTGGACCTCACCCTTTCCCACCACTCCACAAGTAAGTCTAGTCTACATGGGTGTTGTTGGTTCGACCTTTCTATGAAACATTACCACACAAGAATGCACCTCCAAATGGTACAAGAACAATAATGCGCAATGGTTGGTTAATGGAGTCAGGTTTTGGTCAGATCGTAAGTTATATATCTCGATTATTAATTTCTTCATTGCTGGGGTAATTTAACAATAATTAGATACCAAATTTTAGCAATATAAAAATAGAAATAGCTATTACATAGTCATAATAGATAGTTAAATAGTTATCATAATTATAGCAATTTCAGTAAGTTTAGATGTGAAGATGTGCCGATGAAAGACGTCGTAAAAAAAGGGCAATGACACCAAATAGGTCACCTCGAAGCAATAAGGAGACAATAAGGCTGTGGCTAGGAAGTATGAAACGACTGAAATGAATGAAAGTTAAATGCATGAGTAAACAGAAATTCACGAGTTCATGAAAGGGCTGAAAGGGAACAAAGCGAAATCAGCCATGAATCCAAAGTAGCCTTGTTGGGAAAGGCAAACGTAGTAAATATTAGCTGAAAAGACGATTGTAAAAAAAGGCAATGGCGCCCAATAGGTCACCTCGAAGCAAGCACAAGAGTTTGTTTCGAGGGATTTATTGTGGCTTCAAACCCGGTATTTTCGATCGCAACCAAAACAATTGTAGAAGCAGTTGCGCCGACATTGCCGTTGGCCAAACTGTGACTTAGAGAGAGGCGTAGCTTTGCAGCGAATGCCTTGCCAAAGAATGCCGCACAGGTTGCCCGTCCTTGGGTTAATATAAGCCAATTGGATTTCGGGCATGCCGGCCATACCTTCTGGGAGATAACGATAATAAGGATGCGTATTATTTGGTTGGTTAATTGAGTCAGGTTTTGGTCAGATCGTAATTTATATATTTAGAACATTAATTTCTTCATTGTCGGAGTTCATTATTTACAATTAGTAGATACCACATATTAGTAATGTGAAAAAAAGAAATAATCATAACATATATTTATGGAACGGCTGAAATGGAACAAAGTGAAATCAGCCATGAATCCAAACTGGCCTCGCTTGGGAAGACCAAAGTTGTAAATACTAGCTACAAAGACGTTTGTCAAAAAGGGCAAGGGCAAACAGACTTTCTGTCGTGGAGAGGCGTAAATTCGCAACAAATGCCTCGCATAAGAACGCCGCGCCGGTTGCCTGGCCTTGGGGATACTATAAGCCTCTTGGATTTCGGGCATGCCGGCCATGCGTTCGGGGAGATTTGAGACAATAAGGCTGCGGCTAGTAAGTATGAAACGACTCAAATGAATGAAAGTTAAATGTATAAGTAAACAGAATTTCACGAGTTCATGAAAGGGCTGAAAGGGAACAAAGCGAAATCAGCCATGAATCCAAAGTAGCCTTGTTGGGAAAGGCAAACGTAGTAAATATTAGCTGAAAAGACGATTGTAAAAAAAGGCAATGGCGCCCAATAGGTCACCTCGAAGCAAGCACAAGAGTTTGTTTCGAGGGATCTATTGCGTCTTCAAACCCGGTATTTTCGATTGGAACCGAAAAAATTGTAGAAGCAGTTGCGCCGACATTGCCGTTGGCCAAACTGTGACTTAGAGAGAGGCGTAGCTTTGCAGCGAATGCCTTGCCAAAGAATGCCGCGCAGGTTGCCCGTCCTTGGGTTAACATAAGCCAATTGGATTTCGGGCATGCCGGCCATACCTTCTGGGAGATAACGATAATAAGGATGCGTATTATTTGGTTGGTTAATTGAGTCAGGTTTTGGTCAGATCGTAATTTATATATTTAGAACATTAATTTCTTCATTGTCGGAGTTCATTATTTACAATTACTAGATACCACATATTAGTAATGTGAAAAAAAGAAATAATCATAACATATATTTATGGAACGGCTGAAATGGAACAAAGTGAAATCAGCCATGAATCCAAACTGGCCTCGCTTGGGAAGACCAAAGTTGTAAATACTAGCTACAAAGACGTTTGTCAAAAAGAGCAAGGGCAAACAGACTTTCTGTCGTGGAGAGGCGTAAATTCGCAACAAATGCCTCGCATAAGAACGCCGCGCCGGTTGCCTGGCCTTGGGGATACTATAAGCCTCTTGGATTTCGGGCATGCCGGCCATGCGTTCGGGGAGATTTGAGACAATAAGGCTGCGGCTAGTAAGTATGAAACGACTCAAATGAATGAAAGTTAAATGTATAAGTAAACAGAATTTCACGAGTTCATGAAAGGGCTGAAAGGGAACAAAGCGAAATCAGCCATGAATCCAAAGTAGCCTTGTTGGGAAAGGCAAACGTAGTAAATATTAGCTGAAAAGACGATTGTAAAAAAAGGCAATGGCGCCCAATAGGTCACCTCGAAGCAAGCACAAGAGTTTGTTTCGAGGGATCTATTGCGTCTTCAAACCCGGTATTTTCGATTGGAACCGAAAAAATTGTAGAAGCAGTTGCGCCGACATTGCCGTTGGCCAAACTGTGACTTAGAGAGAGGCGTAGCTTTGCAGCGAATGCCTTGCCAAAGAATGCCGCACAGGTTGCCCGTCCTTGGGTTAACATAAGCCAATTGGATTTCGGGCATGCCGGCCATACCTTCTGGGAGATAACGATAATAAGGATGCGTATTATTTGGTTGGTTAATTGAGTCAGGCTTTGGTCAGATCGTAATTTATATATTTAGAACATTAATTTCTTCATTGTCGGAGTTCATTATTTACAATTACTAGATACCACATATTAGTAATGTGAAAAAAAGAAATAATCATAACATATATTTATGGAACGGCTGAAATGGAACAAAGTGAAATCAGCCATGAATCCAAACTGGCCTCGCTTGGGAAGACCAAAGTTGTAAATACTAGCTACAAAGACGTTTGTCAAAAAGGGCAAGGGCAAACAGACTTTCTGTCGTGGAGAGGCGTAAATTCGCAACAAATGCCTCGCATAAGAACGCCGCGCCGGTTGTCTGGCCTTGGGGATACTATAAGCCTCTTGGATTTCGGGCATGCCGGCCATGCGTTCGGGGAGATTTGAGACAATAAGGCTGAGGCTACGAAGTATGAAACGACTGAAATGAATGAAAGTTAAATGCATGAGTAAACAGAAATTCACGAGTTCATGAAAGGGCTGAAAGGGAACAAAGCGAAATCAGCCATGAATCCAAAGTAGCCTTGTTGGGAAAGGCAAACGTAGTAAATATTAGCTGAAAAGACGATTGTAAAAAAAGGCAATGGCGCCCAATAGGTCACTTCGAAGCGAGCACAAGAGTTTGTTTCGAGGGATTTATTGCGGCTTCAAACCACGAGTTTCAACAGGAAACAAATAAAGTTAAGAAGCGGTTGCGCCGACATCGCCGTTGGCTAAACTGTGACTTTCTGTCGTGGAGAGGCCTAGCTTTGCAGCGAATGCCTCGACGAAGGACGCCGCCCGGGTTGCCGGGCCTTGGGGATAGTTTATGCCTTTCTTTCGGGCATGCTGTCGCTGCGTTCAGGGAGACGTCGTGAAAGACGTGGCAAAGAAGGTTAGCCACTACGGCAGTTAGGTAGGAAGGCAATTAGGCAGTGAAGGAAGGAAACATGTAGGGAATACTCAAGCATGGAATAACCAAGGTGGGAAGAAGCCATGGAAGAAAGAAACCAAGGAGAGAAGAAACCAAGGAATCAAGGAATCATGAAGGCGAGGAATCTACAAAGCAAGGAACCAAGGAACCAAATGACCAAGGAGGCATTCGATAAGTAAGTCTATCATATTTTCCTTCTACCTATTTTCGACCAGTATTTTCATCTTTCGTTAACCCTCGGAACATTATTCTTTTAAACCTTCATGACATATATTTTGTCATAAAAATATTCATCATTGTTCTACAACACATAGAGTCCAAATGGGCGTTTTTAGGGTCAAGCTTGTTTCACAACATTAACCATACAAGAACATGTTTTGGTCAGATCGTAAGTTATTCATTTTAATCGTTGATTTCTTCATCGTCGGAGTAATTTAAGTTTAAGTAATTAAGTTCATTAAGGAATTTAAGTAAGTTAAGTTAATAAATACAACGCATTTTGCTATTTTTGAATTCGGTAAACCTTGGTTTATTATTCTAATTCTTATCTTTGTACTTCTTTGTACTTCTATGTACTTCTTTTTTGTTTCTTACCACATGTAACTAAAACTGTAACGTCCATATTCGATCCACAAGATACTTAGTGAACTGCGATTTTTTCCAATCCCCATAATGAAACCTCAGCACGACATTAACAAACTTTAACTGAGTAGCAAATATATTTTCTAGCGTATTCGATGGATACGATGTCTATTGAAATGTTATTTATCTGCGCATTGTAAATGAGAAAGTGTAGTATCTTTCAAAAGCGTTTTCGATGGATACGATGTATATTTAACCGTTATTTATTGCGAACGATATAAATGAAAAAGTGTACACTATTGCCAAGGCATATTCGAAAGATATATTACAAAAATATGTCGTACTGTTATTCAATAACTGTGCAATATATAATTGAAGACGTTTACTGTCTTATGTTAACATATTCAAAAGATACGATGTATAATAAACGGTTCTTTAAGATGAAATGGTATCATGAAATGTACAGCATATTCGACCGATTCGATGTACTTCTTTTTTTTTTTTCCTTTTTTTTTTTGTTGTTGTTGTTGTTTCGCACGGCATGTAACTTAAGTTGTAAGGTCCATATTCGATTCATAAGATACTTAGCGAACTGCGATTTTTTCAATTTCACAATTTTGAAACCTGCGCACGACATTAACAAACTATAACTGAGTTACAAATATATGTATGAGGATATTCGTAGGATACGACGATTTAGTTGCGCATTGTAAATAAGGAGGTGCAGTTTCTTTCAAAAATGTATTCGATGGATAAGATGTATATTTATCTGCTATTTATTGCGAATGATTTAAATGAAGAAGAGTACACTCCTGCCAAGGCATATTCGAAAGATATATTCGAAAAAGATAATAAACTGTTATTCAGTAATTGTGTATTATATAAATGAAGAGGTTTAACGTCTTCTTGAAGCATAATCCAAGGATACGATGTATATTAAACTGTTTTTTAGATGGCCATGGTATTATGATTTGCTACAGCATATTCGACCCATTCGATGTACTACTTTTTGTTTTGTTTCGCACGACACGTAACTAAAACTGTAACGTCCATATGCGATCCACGAGATAATTGGTAAGCTGCGATATTTTCCATTCCCCATTATGAAACCTGCGCACGACATTAACAAACTTTAACTTAGTTACAAATACATGTATTAGCATATTCGAAGAATACGATGAATATTGAAGTGTTATTTAGTTGCGCATTGTAAATAAGAAGGTGAAGCATCTTTCAACAATGTATTCGATAGATACGATGTATATTATGTTATTTAATTGTGCATGGAATATATGGAGATCTGTACATTTTCGCAATACATCTTCTGATGGTCACGATGTATGCTGTTTTGTACTGGCATATTCGAAAAAATAGATATTGAACTCTTATTTAGTTGTGCAGGATTCATATGAAGAAGTGTACTGTCTTGCGCATATTCGATGGCTACGAAGTATTCTGAGCCTCAATTTCTTGCGAATGATATAAATGAAGAAGGGGACCGTCTTGCAACTGCATATTGTTGAATGTTATTTAATTGCGCATTACAAATGAAGAAGTGTAGTATCTTTCAGCAGCTTGGTATTCGATGGATATATATCGTAATTTAATTTAATTGCGGATGATATAAACGCAGAGGTGCACTGTCTTCCAACAGCATATGCGATTGTTACGATGTATATTGAACTTTTATGAAATTGCGATTATATAAATGAAGGAGTGTACTTCTTTTGCAATAACATATAGTGATGGTCACGATGCATACTGTTTTGTACTGGTGTATTCCAATGATACGATGGACATTGTATTTTTAGTTGCGCATTGCGAATGAAGAAATGTACTCTCTTGTGCTAGCACATTCGAAGGATGCGATGTATAACGAAATGTTATTTACTTGGGCATGGTATCAATGAATAACTGTATTATAATATGATTAAGGATTTTCACATTTTATAAGAGGGGTTTAAAAAAATAAATGCCTTTGGTATGTTTTGCCTTTGGTACTGTCTTGCGCATATTCGATGGCTACGATGTATACTGAGCCTTAATTTCTTGCGAATGATATAAATGAAGAAGGGGACCGTCTTGCAACCGCATATTATTGAATGTTATTTAATTGCGCATTATAAATGAAGAAGGGTAGTATCTTTCAAGAGCGTGGTATTCGATGGATACTATATATATCGTAATGTAATTTAATTGCGGATGATATAAACGACGAGGTTGCACGGTCTTCTAACAGCATATGCGATTGTTACGATGTATATAGAACTTCTATTTATAGCGAATATATGAATGAAGGAGTGTACATTTTTTTGCAATAACATATTGTGATGGTCACGATGCATACTGCTTTGTACTGGTGTATTCCAAGGAAACGATGGACATTGTATTTTTAGTTGCGCATTGCGAATGAAGATATGTACTCTCTTGTGCTAGCACATTCGAAGGATGCGATGTATAACGAAATATTATTTACTTGGGCATGGTATCAATGAATAACTGTATTATAATATGATTAAGGATTTTCACATTTTATAAGAGGGGTATAAAAAAATAAATGCCTTTGGTATGTTTTGCCTTTGGCACTGTCTTGCGCATATTCGATGGCTACGATGTATACTGAGCCTTAATTTCCTGCGAATGATATAAATGAAGAAGGGGACCGTCTTGCAACTGCATATTATTGAATGTTATTTAATTGCGCATTATAAATGAAGAAGTGTAGTATCTTTCAAGAGCGTGGTATTCGATGGATACTATATATATCGTAATGTAATTTAATTGCGGATGATATAAACGACGAGGTTGCACGGTCTTCTAACAGTATATGCGATTGTTACGATGTATATAGAACTTCTATTTATAGCGAATATATAAATGAAGGAGTGTACATTTTTTTGCAATAACATATTGTGATGGTCACGATGCATACTGTTTTGTACTGATATATTCCAAGGAAACGATGGACATTGTATTTTTAGTTGCGCATTGCGAATGAAGAAATGTACTCTCTTGTGCTAGCACATTCGAATGATACGATGTATAACGAAGTGTTATTTACTTGGGCATGGTATCGATGAATAACTGTATTATGTGATTTAGAATTTTCACATTTTATAAGAGGGGTATAAGAAATTAAATGCCTTTGGTATGTTTAGCTTTATGATTATTTAATACAAAGTTACTTCGCAGTTTTTTGGAACAATTTATAATTTTTTTATTTTGAATTTCAAAACTTATTTTCATTTAGGACAAATTGAGCAGGTTTGAGAGAATGGTCTGGAAAAATGGAAGAAATAGAATATGATAGATGCGTTTCGCGTTTTTACTGACTATCTTTAAAGTGTGTGTTTTTCAGAATAAAGCCTTGCCAATGATAGTTATCAACAAAAACGTTAGGTACTGCTCTTTGTTAAATTCATTCTTGTTTGAAATTCATCAAGAGTCATCTATCTTACCCATAGCTTAAAGTATATATTTGATCATTTTATCAGTCAAGGAAAACTAACCAGTGAAGTGTCAGCCAAGGACTACAAAGTAACCATAGATTTGAAGCCTTATTCTGAAGATGTAAGTAAACAATAATGCTGTTTCTGATTTTTAGAATGTTGCTTTTATCATTGTTACTGTTGCTGTTGTTGTCGTCATACTATATATGACAGGAATAAAATAATAGTTTCATTCTATCCATTCTAATAATAACATCATATTCATCTGACAGGGAACCCCTGGACAGTACCACAGCCAAGCTAGATGCATGTGTGTCTCGGTTTAATGTGCATTCCTTTTAAATGTCTGTTTCAGTTTAATTTCTGTTTCTGTTCCACGTGCGTATCTATTTTGTGTGTGGTTTGCCTATCAGTCGGTTTTTTCTGTCTTTGTGTAAGTGGCGTGCCTGCTACGAAGAACGGTAGCCTCCACGTGGCGTAGCGGGGAAGTAATTGCCAGGGTAACCTGCCAGTAAGAACGATTTAAATTGGCTGTTTCATAATACTCCAAAATTCATACAAGATTGAAGAAGGATTTAAATAAAAACCTAAGACTATTGTGGTTTGATATTGATTTACTGGTATGGTATACATGGCCATTATTACGAATAACCGTTCAACTATATTTAATATTTACTAGCACTCTCGTAGATCTTAAGTAAGATATTTTATAGATTTGAGATATTTAAAATTTTATATATTAATGTTAATATGGATTTTATTGATAACTGTTATATTTTCTTATTTTATTATTACTTTGTGGCCTCAATTAGTATATTCATGCTAAAGTGTATTGACACGTGAATAAAGATTATTATTATTATTAATAAAAGATATATATTTACCTGATATTTTGTTGCGCACAAACTGTTTATAAGACTACACGGTCTTGTCTTTTAAATGTGCACGGCAAGGTCCATCCACTGTGCTCTTCAGATCACATTGAAATATTCATGCTGAAATATTGTAGGTACTTATCTTAAATCACATTTATTCATAATTCAAATGCATCAATATTACAATAATATTAATCATTATACTTAGGATGATACAAAAACAATAAGAGCAGCAGTAAGGGGGACTCGCGGTCAATGTCAAAGATTTACGGGTTTTACAGGCGGTTTAAGGAAGGCGCCGGCAGCGGGAATAAGCCGCGCGATAAGTCCTTACTGCTGCTGTGTTGGGAATCAAAGATAAGTGTTTATAAAAATGTACGATATATATACGATGCATGAATGTAAAAAGTTCACCAATGACTTCTGTATAATTTGCCTAAGATCCAAAGTTAACATACCTAAGCCCAAGGGTTTCTGGTGTTGTGGTAAGAAAATGCAAATAGAATACGACACGTCAGCACAGTGTTACGAGTGTGGTAAGAATATTCGTAATGCCGTACCAAATGCTACCAGAGAGCAGTATTACGCCAATGGAGGTCGTAAGAAGACCCCATACAAAAGAATAAAATACTTTAGGGACTGGATGAGTCATATCCAAGGTTATCGACCGGTATATTTAAGCGACGAAGTAAAGAAGAAAATCATAGACCATTTAGAAGAGCCAACCCCACAAAGCCTACGGAAGACATTGAAAAAATTAAAACTAGGGAAATATTACAAAGCTATTCCCTATCTTTTGTCTGAAATTACCGGTAAGTCTATTCCTGAGGTTTCTGATATGACAAAAGCCGAGTGGATGTTTTGTCGGCTGGATAAGGATATTCCTTATTACCCTAACGTAATCTACGAAATATTTTATGAAATAGACCCCAGCCACCCCCTGTTAGGATGGATTCCGAGGCGACAATAACATATTACGCGTAATTCGTACGATGAATTTATATTACGCGTAATAATTTGCCAAATAAAGTCATGCAAATAATTCATATTACGCATAATAATTCGCTAAATGATTCATATTACGCGTAATAATTCGCCAAATAATTCGTATTACGCGTAATAATTCGCCAAATAATTCATATTACGCGTAATAATTCACTGAATTTATATTACGCGTAATTTCTAGACTGACGTTCGATATGTAAATAGAATCCCGTCACGCTCTTTTCGAAGCAGATGTTTACTGAGCAAGCTTTCTTTGAAGCTCTTCTTTCGCTTCTTGATAGATCTTTTTGCGAGATTCCTCGGAAAGATCTTTTACGACTGTTTTTTTATTCCTTATGTCCCACTTTAATTTCTCGTATTTGTCTTCTTCGGTCAGAATAAGCGAGAATTCTACGTCGTCTATCTTTCTGTCACGCAAAGCCTTTGAGACGAGGTCAGTGATAGTATTTACTTTAGCCCTTGACAGAGCTATTGTAGTGTCATGCTTGGATATTTTGCTTGACAACTGTTTCATAATACCCGTAGCAACAGCAGAAATAATACCACAAGCTGCCCCAACGCCGGCCAAAGGAACTACAACAATTATTCCCGGCCCGGTAAGCGAAGTAGCAACGCCAGAGCCCGTTAACACGACAGATATGGATCCTGAAGTTATCGCAATCTTATGTAGCGTACTCCTGGCTCTGACGTACTTTTTTCTAACTTTTTCATAGTGTTTTGTCTGCCCTTCCAAGTAAGCCAGGATTAAGTTTGCTTTATTCAGACGAAAGTTTTCGCCGTTTAGTTCGTTAGGTGTAGTATAGGGAACATCTGGGTACAACTTAGGTGCTGATGGTATAACATCCATTATATATACTAATGTACGACGCTTTTGGGAATGATATTGAGGAGCAGCCACATCACGACAACCGGGATTACTGGAACTGGAGGGCCTTCAGGAAGATGTTTCCGCACGCGGATGCTAGTAAGTTCGAAAGGAGGCCTGATGGGATTTACTATAACGGCTCTAGGATGTACAGCAATGAGGATTTGAAACCTACGCTGGTCGATCAGATAGACTCTCAGCTGAAGCATCCTAAGCCTAAACCCGTGCAAGGTTGGTCAAAGGAATTATTGCTGGGTACCGGTACTTATCCGATACCCGCAGTTTCATTTGATAAACACCCAAGCCTGGACTTAACGTTGAACATGCGGGTCTCTAACAACCATTCCTTTCCGTTAAAGGTGCGAGATATCTTCAAAGAAGTTCCCATTGTTCATACCACCGCTAAGGAATCTCATGAATGGTTAAGTGGTCCTAACATGCGTTATTGGCCGCAGCAGTTGAACTTTGCGGTTTGGTGTGCCACCGGCGGCTGTGGTGTAAGTGCAAACTTGATGAAGAATTCGATATTTATGTTTCACTTCCACTTTACCGTCCGAAGAATACTGCATGAGATGGGTGTTATTGCGCTGCCGGGAGATGCCGCGTTTTATCCAAGAGATAACAAATACAGCGTGCCGGCTTATGATAGACTTTGTAAGGAGTTTGGTGTTGTAGGGAAGGATTTCCGATGCACTACGGGCGCTAACAATGGTTTGGGACATATTTGGGCTTATTGGGGGATTGGTGGACACGAGCTAAGTGATAAGGAAGTTCATGCATTGAATCTACGATGGAATACTGGGTATCACAAAAAAACTCACGACAGTAGCACCTTCTTTGAACCAAACGCTAAGACCACTAAGGAAGTCAGAGACGGACCTCTGTTCAAAGACGAGGGCGGTAAGTATGCAGGGGCTAATCCACTGATTATCAAAATTACCAACGACGAGCAAACAAAGCAATATCTTAATTTCATACCCCCAGAAGGTAAAGGACTAACCAAAGCCGGCCTTGCCCGTTTGAACCGCAGCATAGAAGCTTACGTGTATTCTATCCTTGGAGCCCAAGTAAACACCCGATCCAGCATAGTGGGAAATACCGGCGCCGCAGAAGAGACGCGAGCCGAAGCCTTGATTCTATTCGAAAGTTCAATCTTGGAGGGTGACATTAGCAAGGGCGTACAGCGTTACCAACTAGCTATACAAAATTCTAAGGCGAGGTTGGACTATGCAGTAGCCCCGGGTTGTTGGTTAATGCCCAGTAATTTATCTATAAATACTGGTTCTGTAGTAGGATACAACAACAAACTTCAACGAGCTACTAAGGATATGAAGTTTGGTGTGAACAACGTTAACTCTGACACCATTAGGAGGTACTTAGTCGAACAGCCTAAAAAAGTGCACCATATGCGACCACCTAAAAAAGTGCACCAACCACCTAAGAAAGAACCATACCGAGCGCCTAAAAAGGAGGAGGAATATGACCACAACTTACTAAAGGCCGGCTTAGCAGTCGCGGGTGTTGGTCTGAGTTATTATATATGGCGATGAACAACCCCTACGTAGCTGGAGTAGATTGTGTCTATACGACTTACGCAGGCGAGAAAAAATACAACCAGGCATCTTGGGTTGATGTCACGGGCATGTCCGTGAATTTGAATTACTCAGGAAAGAAATTGATCCTTTGTAGTATTTGCATGGGCGCGAGCAGTCACGCCAACGTCGGCTTTAGGTTCCTGGATGAGAATGGCGTACTGCAGCCTATGCGCGCGAAGACAAACAACAGGGAGCCTGCGCATTTCTCCGTAGAGCCCAACCCAGCCAGTAATGAGAACCTATCGGTTTGGACTTTCCACATGGTCGCCGATTGCCATGGGAAGGTAAAGCTGCAGATACGCGTAGATGATACGGGGAAGGTCACGGTAAATAGCATAGAAAATCAGAGGGATCAGCCTTATAATCACGCAACCATTAGCACTCTTACGGTGGTGAGCCTTTAAATATATGAATCCGCACACGAAAGAGGACTGGTTTTTTCATTACCTGGGGGAGAAGGGCTACGTAAACGACGAATGGTATGACACCGGATTGTGGGTGAAGGTTAGCATTTCGACAGAGTATTCGGGCAATGTCGGGTTTAGGCTCGTCGATGAGGCCAACCATCCGCTATTGCCTTACAGGTCAAAAAATAATGCTAGACATTCAACCCATTTTTCATGTGAACCCAATCCACCTACCCAAGAAGACCTAACGCCCGTGACTTTTCATATGATAGCTAATTGTCAATATGCAAAGCTTCAAGCTCGCCCCAGCGATGCCACTAATTCTGGAGCCAACCCCAGCAACTTCCGAATAAATGTTGTGGGAGATCCTCCGGTGGATGCTACTTGGAATCATAAGACCATTAGCACTATGACCGCCATACCGCTAGTTCCGCATTATCAAGGCGGTGCGAATACTATCTTTACTTATCCCCAGTCGAGGACGCCTCGGATGCCTGACGACGATAAGCCACCAGTAACGTACCCAGATAAGATCATCCCCGAATCTTCTTCAGGAATACCACGCCGATAGCGACGACTAATATCCAAATGTTATTCCCCACAAACTTTAGCAGTTCTCCGCCGGCCCTAAGTGCCAAGGAAACAACCGAACCCAGCAGCCCAGGAAGACCGGCTGCCATCTTTTTTCCCAAGTCCGTTAGTCCATTGCCTAATTTCTTTACGCCCGCGCCCGTAGCCTTAAGCGTGGATAGGATGACTCCTACTACGCTCGAAATAGCAACCGCAAATGCCAGCGGAATACCATACTTCACCAGAGCTCTTTTTATTTTTTCCTTGGTGGTAAGCCCCAGCTCTTTTTCCAGGTTGTCCTTTTGCGCCTGTAATTCCGCGACTCTTTCCTGAAGGGTTTCTACTTCCCTTTGAGCTGCTTCCCTTTCCTCTTCGGTACGAGTTTGGTCCTCGATTACTTCTTGCTGCCGCTCTATTTGCCCCTCCAGGTCTTCGATGGCCTGATCTCTTTGCCGGATTTGCTCCTCCTTAGTATTGATTTCAGCCATTAACCGTCGCCGTTCCACTAAAGAGCCGGCTATGGTGGTTTGCAGGTTATCGGTATCGTCTTTAATTAGATCCAACTCTTGCAGGGCGAGGTTAAGAGCCCTTTGAGTTTGATTTCTTTCGCGTCGAATTTGGGTTCTTTGGTCTACCAGCTCCCTTATTTCTTGATTTTTAAATTCGACTTCCCTCCTATGCGCGTCGGCAAGCCGCTGGTTTTGCTTCATGTATTCCTCCTCCCTTTCTTCCAACGTTTCCCGCAGCGCTTCCACTGAGGCGCCAGAGCTTTGGGCTTCTCCTAAGTCCTCCCGTGCTTTGTCTAATTCGCGCAGGGCCTGATCCACCTGATTTCCTATTTCTTTTATTCTTTCATCTTGATGGGCGGACTTCTTTTCAGCATCGGCAAGTAGCTGACCTTGCTTTGCATATTCTACATCTTTTTCTTTTAACTCCCTTTGCAGCTCCGCGGCACGTTTTTCCGCGTTGGTCCTTTCGGTTAAGTTGTGCAGCCTTTCTAACAGGCTTCTAGTAGCACGCTGAAAGCCTCTTAATCTCAAGACGTCACCCCTAACGTTGCCCTCCTCATCAAAGAGGTTTTGCGGTTTTGTCCAGCGGTCTTTGTCGGGAAATCTTAAGTCTTGGACGCTTATGAGGACTTTGTTTCCCTTTTCCGTGAGCTTTACGTCGTCAGCATCAAAGTTGTCGTAGCGCAGCTCTAGCTCCCGCGCTGCCCACTCTACGGTTTCCCGCGCGGCTGCTTCCGGCTCGCCCATGTTTTGAAGCTCTATGTGCTCACGCGGAAACGCGTACTCGCGTGCTTTGGGATGTCTTAGGGCCTTTGCAATCCTATCCCTTAGGGAATCGTCGACTTGTTGGGTGGGAAGCAGCGGTTCTTCATCACCGTCGTTAATGTCAGCCTGACCTTCCTCAGTGGTGGGATCCAAGTCGGGGTCTGTTCCTTCTACTTCCATTATATATGATAAGCTCAAAGTTAAACCCCAACGTATTACCTAAGCAGGTTGGCGGACTGAAAGCAGAACGCACCTTTCACCGGGTCACATTCACGCCCAGCAGCGCAAAGCCAGGGGAAACCTTGTACGTAGGCGTACCCCGCCTAACAGATAACCTAGTCTTAGTACCCGGCACCTTGGCTTTAAGGTTCGACTTAGCGGTGCAGTCAAGCCCCACAGATGAAAGGATTATCGTTAACAACGTGGGTCGCAACATCGTTTCTAAGACGCGCGTAAAGTTCGCCGGGGAATCCTTGCTGGACTTAAATAGGTACGATCTGTATACCACCTATAAGGATCTATGGTTGACAGCCTTTGACCGCGCGCAAAGGATAGAACAAGGAATTGGTAGTGTCATTTTACGTAAGGTCCGCACACCTACGAAAACGCAACCTACTGACGGCAGCGGAGAAACCGCAGTGGCAGACGCAAAGCGAATAAAGACCGCCTATGGTAGTAAGTATGTCATACCACTGGACTTTGAAGTGATTACGAATCACGGTGTGTATTACCCAAGACAGTTATCCGAGCTACAGTTTGAAGTAACCTTAGCAGATGCTAATAACATTATTGGTGGGCTAAGCACTGCACTTACCACAACAACCCCATACTCTATTACCAACTTAGAGCTGCAGTACGAAACGGTATACAGCGAAGAGCTGGCCCGTAGCGCTGGCATGGAATACAGCGCCGGAAAGGCATTCCTTTATGACCACGTGGTGATGTACAAGACATTTAGCTTCCTGGATAAGACGGACGAGGTTATCAACCAAAGCATTAACCTCCCCCGAAGAAGTCTTACGGGGTTGATGCTGGTGTTTGCCAAACCCTATGAGGCTGGTAAGCGCGACTCCGAGGCCTTTCACAACCCCAACATTACTAACGTGGGGGTCAACATAAACGGCGTTCCAAACAAGGTCTACTCCCAGGGGATAAAGCCCGCAGACGTGTACAGAGAGGCCATGCGCAAGTTTGGCGACCAAATTAGCCCCGAGGAATTCTTTAAGGACAAATATGCGCTGTGGATTGACATGCGCACCATTAACGACGAAGACCTACATGGGCAGGGTTTGCGTCTAGTAAATACGCAGGATGGTATAACATTGGAGATCAAACGCACCAAGAACACCGATGCTGGCGACGGCGACAAAATAAACTGCTACGTTTTCGTCGTGTCTGACGCGCAACTGAGCGTAGAAATGAATCAGCTAAAGAGCGTTGCCTATTGATAAAAAAATATCGTTGGTATATAATGCTTCGCGTATTCGAAAACAACGAAACCAAACTGCAATGCATAGTGCAAGGCGATAAACTATACTTCAAAGCAAAGGAAGTGGCGCTGGCGTTGGGTTACGAACGCCCAAAAGATGCAATTAAGGTGCATGTTCGTGAAAAGTATAAGGTAAAGCTTAGCGAACTTAGAGTGGAGGTGAATCGCCTCCCCTCGTATTCACGTAACCGAATCTGGGTTGTATCAACTAATATTTAGCTCTAAGATGCCAACGGCAGAGACATTCCAGGATTGGGTCCTCGAGGACGTTCTTCCCGCATTGAGAAAGACAGGTAAGTATGAAATAGAAAGGCGGTTCGATAGTCCTAACAAGTTAGTCTTCAAAATGGAAAATGAGTTTGACCTACATAAGAAAGTCGTGGACTACATACGCCGCTTCTACCCACAGATGCTCATAGCGCCCGGCTTAGGGGAATTGCAGGATTCTGACAGCAAACGCATAAAATGCTGGCAGAAGGGTTATCAAAGGGGTCAACCCGACCTCTTAATACTGAACGCGCATTTAAGGTATGAAGGGCTTTGCATCGAATTAAAGACGCCGAAAGGAAATGGCATACTCTCCGCAGACCAACGCAAGATAATTTCGCAGTATGACGCGAATGGTTACCTGACCATGGTTAGCAACGATTATGACGTCATCTGTCGTGCCCTTAGCAACTACGCGGAAGGCATCCGTATTCCCTGTCGGTGGTGCTGCAAACGCTTCAAGACTACGGAGACAAGGGCAACGCATTTAAGAATATTTCATAGATATAATGATCGTCAACCAAATACACTGGCGTGACCTGATTTGCGGTAAAGCATACGAAATAAAAAATTACGTCGTCTTCGAAGACATCGACCGTTTACGGTTAGTCCTCAAAGACTTAGAAGGCAAGGAATATTCCCTTTGGGCGCCGGATTGCGTGCGGTACGTAATTCAGGGCGAGGAATTCACCCACTTACGCAGCTATGGTAAGGTAAATGGCCGATGGAAGTTTGACATTGAAAGAAGAGTCACTCCATCTCCTCTTTGTAGTTAAGCGCGTCTGCTAAAGTCCGCTGCGCTTTAGGATCCGCGGAGCACCAATGCCCCACAAAGGATCCTTCGGAGAATACCCTGTCGCAATGAAGGCAGGTGTATTTTTTACGCGGTTTGGGTATCGGTGGCTTACGAGGGGTAATGCAGTCGGCAGGTAGTTCGCAAGTAATACAGTCCATATATTGAAAGGGTGATTAGGAATCCTCCAAAGAAGGCGGCTGCGTAGGCTAGCATATACCTTTAAAAGGGGTCCTTATTTTTATTTATTATTATTAGATTATGCAAGCGCCCTTAAAAGGGGTCTTTATTTTTATTTATTATTATTCATTATCCTTAATAATAATAAATAAAAATAAGAATGGGATTTGAGACTCTTTGCACAAACCCTATCTTACTATCTTAAGCCGCCTACTAATCCTTACGGGCTTTCCTTGCGGCCTCATTGCTGGCATGCCAAGCTTCGAAGCGATCTAAGTACTCTTTAAAGTCGCCCTGGCCGTCGTAAAGGCACTGCCAAATATGTTGGTCACTTCTTTGACAGCCGCAGCGCTCACAAGTTGCCTCCCAATATTCCCTATCTTCCCACCTTACGCCTTCGACGCAGTCAAACTCTGCAAAGCGCTGGTCAATTTCCTTCTTCCGGCGCGTTAACTTCCTTTGGGTTTCCTTTGGGCAACATCGTGCGGCAACGTCGCCGTGCTCCTCGCAAGCCACGCTTAGCAGGTCGTAATTGCCGCGGCATCGATGTCGGTGCCATTCATCGTTCTTGTCCTCCTCGCAGCGCTCACATACGTTCTTTAGGCAAACGCGGTTATCCACGTGGTAATCCAACATCTGCGCGCTGCTAAAGAGGCGATTACACTCCTTACAACGTCTTTCGCGTGCCTTCTTAGCGCATACCTTCTTTTCCAGGTGGTATTTTAACATTTGCTTGCTGCTGAACTCCTTGTTACACCGCTCACACTCCATATATAATAAGGATTTAATAGCCCTTATATGGGATACCGCATAAAGTCCTTAATGGACTCTTTTGCCCCGGATACTATTTCAAAGAGTGTCTCAGAATGTTGACGTTTAGGTTAAATCTTTGTTAAGGATGCCTGGAAACTATTTCAAAGAGTGTCTCAGAATGTTGACGTTTAGGTTAAATCTTTGTTAAGACGTGCCCTTCAAAGGGGTTCTTATTTTTATTTATTATTATTAAATATCCTTAATTATTCTTAATAATAATAAATATAAATAAAAATGGGATTTGAGACTCTTTGCGCAAACCCTACTTTACTATTTTAAGCCGCCTACTAATCCTTACGGGCTTTCCAGGCATCCTTAACAAAGATTTAACCTTATTGTCAACATTCTAAGACACTTTTTAAATAGCATATACTTAACAAAGATTTAACCTAAACGTCGACATTCTACAGGGGATATCGCATGAAGTCCTTAACGGACTCCTTAGCCCACGTTGCCATCGTTATCAGCGCACCAAACCTCTCCGCGCGCTTCAGGCCGCACATTTCATCGTACAACTCCTGCACGCGCTCTTTTAACCGGTCTATCTCCCTTTGCATTTCTATGGTGTCTCTCTTATCTTTTGCGTCGGCGACAATTCCTTGCACTGCTTCCACTGGCTCCATCTATATATGAACCCAGATCACATGCCTTGTAACGCTCTGATAGTAGGACCCACCGGCTGCGGAAAGACCCAATTCGTAGTAGAGCAGCTATTAGGACCCTTTAGATACCGCTTCGACTACATCGTGCTATTATGCCCCACCTACGTGAACAACCGCACCTGGACGGGCATAGGAGTGAAAGACGACGACTTCTTCGTAGATATCTTAGACCCTAACGAGTTATCCAGCCATCTTAAGTTCTGGCACAAGCAATTCCCTAAAGATACACAGACTTTACTCATACTGGATGACATTGCCTGCGGGGACGACGTAAAAAAGCGCACCTCCGAGCTCGTTAAGCTCGCCTTTAGCGGCAGACATGACAATATCAGCGTTTGGTTGCTTTCCCAGCAGCTTACCAGTGTCTCTAAGCCTTTTAGGGAAAACATAGGCTCCCTAGTCGTATTTTATACTCCAAGTAAGTCTGACCTGGAAACCATCTTAAGCGACTACGGCGGTGAGATATCCAAGGAACAGTTACACGAATACATGCGGCACCTAAAAACGCAGCAACATTCCAAGATGATCTTCTCTTTGAGGTTTCCCTACACGGTTGGAATCTATGATTCCTAATGTATATGGACATTGAGCAACTCTTAGATGAAGTCCCCACGCAGTTAGATGAAAGTAACCTCAAGGAACAACTTAACATCCTTGTGTCTTCGGGGAAGTGTAAAGAAATGATAGGCAAGGAACTTACCCATGAGCAAGTTAATAAGTTGTCAGAAGAGGAAGTTAAGAAGTTCCATAAGAGGTACGAGGCCGCCCTTGCAAGTAAGACCACGGACGCCGTAGCAGACTCAGCCATTAAGCTGGCCACCAAGCTTCTCGGACTTGCGCTGCCCATAGACGACGTGGAGCAACTGCGGAAGGACATAAGCGAGGACTATGTCATCGCCCAAGAACTTAAGATAACCTGCGGGTGGTTGTCTTTGAAGTGCGGTAAGTTAATGGCAGTCGCCTCTGCGGCTTTGCACGTAGCTCAGCACGTCGACTTGAAGGAGGTACTAGGTTCCTTCGGAACATCTTGGAAGGACTTCAAGAAGGATAGAGAAGTCGAAAAGGTCTTCCAGGCGGCACTTGCTGAGGTACCTGATCAAGTCGCCTCAAGTACTTAATCAAGTCGTTGTCAAGTCGCCGTTAAGTCATTGCCAAGTACTTAGTCAAGTCATTATTAAGTACTTGCTCAGGTCCTATTAAGTTACTTATCAAGTCCTTCAAGTCCTTAGATATAAATGGAACCAGAGTCGAAGGTAGAGCAGCCCCAAGAGGAGCAGAAGATTACCAAGGCTAAATCTCCGGGCAGAGTCGCTGCCGGAAAGAAGCTCGCAGAGATGAATAAAAAGAACAAAGCCAAAAAAGAAGAAAAGGTGGAGGAAAAAGAAGAGGAATCCTTTATCAATCCTGGGTACGTCATTGGCGCGTTAGGAGTTGCTATAGCAGCAGGCAGCCTTTACTTACAATGGCGGGCTACGAAGCCAAAAGTAGAACCACCAACATATCACGCGCCCGTGCACGCACCTGTGGAACCAGCTGTTAGAAAAAGTAAGATCCCTGAAATGGAGTAATAACCTTCTCGCTCTGTAATATAATGTCGACCGCGTTGTTGAAAACTGTTGAAGAAGCAGCTATTATTACTTCCATCGTTGCGGGTATTGGTTGGGTAGGTAAGAAAGTGCTCAAAGAAGACTTTACTGAAGACCCAAGCAAGAGCTTCGCTAATTTCGCCAAAATGACCTCTGCCGTAGGCGGGGCTATCATGGTAAAGGATTACCTACGGAAGGAAAAGTACCTGCCGACAACATAATTTAGAAGCAAACTGTGTTTGCTGGTATATAATGGCTAGCGTGGTCGCAGGTGGAGTTATTGCAGCTTTAGCATTCACTGGAGCTAATTATGATGGTCAATATTTGGATAGATTAGTTAGAGGCGATCGCAGCGGAGATTTAGCCGCCGAAAGGAAGAGACACGACTTAGCGCTGGAGAAATATCAGCGAGACGTGGCGGCTTGGAATGAAAAAAGACAAGCTTACAGGGATTGGTTGGACAAGAACTACCAAGACAAAATGCAGGCGGATAAGAACTTCGAAAACACAGACTACGCCTTTAAACTTTATGCGCAGGCGCACCCCGCGGCATTAACGGGGTTAAGAAAGCCTCAGTTTAAGAATTACTATCAGCCTTCTAAGAAACGAAAAGATAGTGAGTTGGTCTTCGTAGGAGTCGCAGGGCTGGCAGGAGGCGTAGCTTTGGCGTATCTGCTCTAACGAAGGGGAACTGTGTTTCCTGAAATATATGATCGTCTTTTTGGAAAGCGATAAAAATAACTTTACCACTTACTTGAATCCTCCCATCAAAGCCCATAAGGTTAGGCTCATAAGTTGCTCTTTGTACAATTCTTGGTATAATTTAGTCAATGCCTTGATCACTGAGCATAAAGGCGGCGGCAATTATCAAGGCGTATTGCTGCCCGATGGACATTACACGCCAATCACCCTTGCTAAGGAATTAGCAAAACACGGTTATACTCTCACCACGGGATTGCCGCACGAAATGACCCTCAAACATAATATGCCAAACTATTCAGTAACTTTTAGAAAGTCTGACCCATTGGGATCTTTATTATGTGCCTCAGGCAAGACAATTACCGACACAGCCATAACCGTGAAATGGAAAGTCGCATCCTCTTACGAAGTCTATTGCGACTTGGTCAATAGTTACAGCAATGGAGAAAAGTCTTCTCTTATGTCCAAGTTTCTGCCCAAAGGTAATCCATTTGACTCAGAAGAATACACTCCCATTTCTTTAAGCTATGACTTGTCCAATTTGGTAGAAAGCATAAACATCACCATTAAGGTGGACGGAAAGACGGTGGATTTCAACGGACGTAAGATCAATCTTGTTTTGGAATTCATATAATGGGCCGCGTAGAGGACAAACTCAAAAGGATTCACTATGGACCTGAGGGCTATTGGAAAGGAGCGTCGGCCATCAAGAAACTCGCGACCGCGGCCAGGGTATCAGAAGAAACGGCTAAGAACTGGCTAAGAAAACAAACCCTCTGGCAGGTTTATCTTCCCGTGCCCAAGTACATTCCCAGGCCCAGCTTTACCGTAAATGCCCCCAATGAAGTTCATCAGGCGGATTTGCTTTTCTTACCGCACGACAAGGTGAGAAGAAAGACCTATAAGTACGCTTTGACCGTAGTTGATATCGCAAGCAGATACAAAGACGCCGAACCCATAACCAGCAAGGATTCTGGGGAAGTCGCAGAAGCCCTAGGTAGGATTTATAAGCGCGTTTTGAAATGGCCTAAGCTGCTGCAAGTGGATGCGGGGACAGAGTTCATGGGCGTGGTTACTAAGACCCTGAAAGACCACAGCACTAAGATTAGGAGAGCCGAAGCAGAGTACCACAGGGGTCAGAGCATCGTCGAAAGATTCAATAAGACCCTGGCCGAGCGTCTCTTTGGGTACCAGTATTGGAAAGAGCTGGAAGATCCCTCCAAACGCAACAGGGAATGGACCCAGAGGCTCCCCCAGGTCGTCGCGGCTTTGAACAACGAGGCGGCCAGGGCTACGGGGATAAAACCCAAGGATGCTATGAAGAAGAAACACGTGGAGCACAAGTCCTACGTCAGAAGTTCGAGGGCGGTCGGACTGAAGGAAAAAAAGCTACCCCGCGACATAGTGGTCAGATACCTCTATCAGCCGGGGGAACTCGAAGGTGGCAGTAAGAGAGCCACGGATCCTAACTGGTCCCTGGAAACGTATGAGATTTCGAAGTCCGTCACCAAGGAAGGGCAACCCGTGTTGTATTACCTAGATGGCCCAAGTCGCGGATTTGTCATGGAAGAGCTGCTCATAGTTCCCAAAGACTCAAAGTAATGCTAGCTGCCCTTCAAAGTAGCGCAGCACCACGCGCCCGATTACACTCTAGGCATGTCAGTCTTACATTGCCTCTACAATGCCCGCGTTTGTTATTTATGCGATCCACGGAGAACTGCTGATCGTCATTTGGGTCAAACCTCCATAGTAGAGGTATGTTACACTTGGCACACCTTGCCCCTTTCTTATAGACGTCGTCCACGCATAGGTCGAACGTCATATTTTTTTCTTCGTCGTGCCGCTTGTAGCGAAGGAGTTTCTTAGCAATGTTCCCCTTAGCTACGTCCTCTGGCGTCTTATCGTAGCGCAATTGCGGACCCCAGGCTCTTTTCAACTGCTTGGCATATTCTACGCGACTTACGGCGGTGTAGATAAGGTTGCTCCAACACAGCCGCTGGTCTATGATCCATAAGGTTTCTTTTATGGTAAGCCCTTGCGCGCTGTGGACTGTCATACAATAGCCCAAGCGCCAGTCTGGATGGGAGGTAATTCTTTCCACCTTTTCTATGGGTACCCAGGCTTTATCGTGCGTTACTGCGTTCTGCAGTTGGATGTCGGTACCAGGTACCCAGACGTCGCGGCGCTGCATGCGGGTGTCGTGGGGTTTGTAGCAAACAGGTACGGGATGCGTAGGGAAGCGCTCTCGGTGTATATTTAGCAAATCCTTTTGTATGCGAGACTGTGCTGCGCGTTTGCTGCTCAGCACCAGATCCTTTGGATGCCATGCGTAAAGGAAGTCCTCGTATTTCTTCGCTCGTACGCGTTTGCGCAGTGTTTTGCATTGCTCGGCGTCACTGAGGCCCCTTAATTCCGCTTTCAGGTTTCTTACTTGATCCTTACTGCGGTAGTCGGCGTTAATTTCCTCCGCATGGTCTACGAAATCTTTCAGCCATTCGTGGGGCATTTCTCCGGATATTGGAGGAGGCTGGCAGGGATCTCCGGCGAATATTACTTGACACTTTCCACGGAGGAATTCTACGAATTCTTTGAGGATTTCCAAAGGTACGGTGCAAATCTCATCCCAAAGTATCACCGGAGGTATGTCGTGGATGGCTTCTGGTACCCACTTTTGGCCATTCCAACGGAAGAAGCTGTGGTACGTTTGAGCGTCGTGGCCCATTTCGCAGAGTTCTCTTTCCAAACGATGTGTTGGCGTTAGCACCTTTATCTTAGGAAAGAGTTCTAACACGCGCGTAGTTTTACCACTGCCGCCGGTACCATAGAGGTAAGAGAAGCGTTGGTAGGAAATAGGGTCCGCAACTGAAGGTAGAGGCTCTTTGGTAGGCGTAATGGAACCCTGGGTGTGCTCGCCGTGATATTCTACGCGGCCTCTCCAAGCTTTGATCTCTTCGTCTTTGACGCGCCATTGGCCACTTTCCGCTAACTCGTCTTCTGTGTAGAATTCTTTCATCTTTTCTAAGACGTGCGGTTTCACGTACAAAGAATCCGTGGCTACGCGCGGAATGTCTTCTTTGTCGAACCGCAGCAGCATCGCGAGAAGGTTAATGTGCGCGTAGGCTAACATGCTGGCACGCAGATGGTAATACTGTGGTCGATGGTCCTGGTAGTAACATAAAGCATTCCATTTGCGTTCTTTTTGCTCGGCTTCTATGAAATAGTCCCACTTCTCCACGGACACCATGGTTCCTTGGTCATGGGCACGTTTTATGAGGAAACTCAACTCACCTTCGTCTGTTATTAAGCGCCGTTGCATGTGTTTTTCTCCCTCCTTAGCGCCCTGGGTGAATTTACCTATGACAATTCGGGCCGTAGGGTTATGCTCTGGTAACCATTTGGTAAAGGCGCTGTGACAAAGTATGGCTTCATGCGCTGCGTATTTTAAAAGCTTGCGCTCTTCAAAGAACTTCAATAGGGGTATGGGTATCCATTCTTTCTCTTGTAGATGCTTCCCGTACCACGCGTAAATTATGGGATGTAAGTCTTTAGCCAACTTCCAAGACGTTAATCGTACGAATCCAGTTGCTGGGGCGTCGTAGTGACCGTCTAACGAAACGCGCAAGAATTAGGAGTCTGGATGTCCGTAACGGTCGTAATATTCCTTACAATCCCCTAGACCTTTAAAACTTGCAGGGTAACAGTGTTTCATATCCAGAGACACGTACTCATCTTCGTCGTACTCCATGTTCCAAAGACCACCATGACCATGCTCTACACAGGCTTTGGCTATGTCTTTGAACTCTTTTGGGGTAGGTTTCCACCCATTCCTCTTCTTGGCCGCCAAGAAGTCCAAACTACGAGAGCTGAGGACCTCGTCTGAGAAGTCCTCACCAAGGGATTCACATGCGCTTTGAATGCGCTGTTGTTCAATTTCGGGTCGATACAAAGTGCCGTCTTGCGTCATAAACTGACTTCCTTCTGAATCCATCAACCAAATGGAATTCTCATGGATTAACTCTGCCAATGGAGAATTCTTATAGACCTTCGTTTCCTTCTTTCTTGAGAACCGCAGTTCGCGCCAGGCGTGCCCATTGTGCTGGTAGATGACTATAGGCGCACCACGGCCCCCATATTTGTGTGTTCCGGAGTAAATAAAGCCGTCGGTGATATCTTTCACATGGATTCGCCTCTCCAGCGCCGTTTCTAACTTCTTGATGTTGTCTATCGACCCTCCGGTCCTATTAGTATCTTTTTCCCATTTCCTGATGGCTTCTCTTCTCTTTAAAGTCAGTTTACCGCCCCGAGAGGAGTCTTCAAAGAACTCTCTTACTAACTTCCTTACGCAGTTACCGGGATGTCGCATCGGTTTCAACTTCTTAACGTCTGGCGTCTTTATCTCGTACGCACCGTAAATGACTACGGTAACCGGGTAAGCAACCTCGTAGAACAGCATGTCTATTCCTACCAATGCTCCCGGGCGTGTGTTTTCATTTAAGACAAACAGGTCCTTCTTACCAGACGCCCTGATAGGATTGCGCCCCTTTTCTATCATCCACTCGCCGTCTAAATACTTTATGAACGTTAGCTCCAACCGGTAGTTACCTTCGGGTATTAAGTTAATTATTCTTTCAGCCCTTTCTTCTGTCATCGTCTCATCTGTATCTCCCTCCATAAATGTTGTGAAGGCAAAGTCAGCATCCAGGCGATCCAACACCTGAGTTCGCAGTCGGCGCACAGTTTTATTTCGAATGCTTGTGATGGTGTCCATCTATATGTAAGGAATATTTTAACCTCCGTTTGCGGTTCGACAACTAGCAGCAGTAAGGACTTATCGCGCGGCTTATTCCCGCTGCCGGCGCCTTCCTTAAACCGCCTGTAAAACCCGTAAATCTTTGACATTGACCGCGAGTCCCCCTTACTGCTGCTATAAGCAATGCAGTAACCGCAAAAAGCAAAAGTCTCTAGTGTATTCTGACGGTCTCTCTACCTTTACTTCATTCACTTTAATGAGGGTTCTCGAAAAACTTGTAAGGGACAGGTGAATTAGGGTTAGGGCTAGGGTTAGAGGGGGAGGGGGAGGGGGAGGACTGGTGCAAATGGGGGAGGGTCATTATTTTTCATGCAGGCTAAAAGGGAGGGACAGAAAGAATTGTGCAAGTTTTAAGGGGAGGGCCAAAGCTTTTTGTGCATAAAAATAAGGCGAAAAGAAATGTAAAAAAAAGAATTATGCTGTCACTGCATGAAGCTGATCGGGGCGTTAAGAGCTATCTAGAACACTTAAAATTGCTTGAACAGAAGAAAGAAAAAAGAAAGGAAGACAAAACTGAAAAGAAATCTGCAGAGGCAAGAAAAAAGTATGAAAACTACAACGGGATTGCGATGCTTGATGATGGCTCTTTAAGATAAACATTTTAAAGTTACATCAACTGCAGTGCCGTGGTGAAAGCAAAATAGACGGGACAACTACAGAGCCTGGCTGTGACACTGACACTGATGGGAGTGCAGAATCTGGATTATCTTCTGATGAGGATTGCGAGGAAGAACAAATATTTGCTGAACTTTGTGCAGATACAGATGACACAGTAGAGTTTGATAGTAGAATGGCAACTACTGTCACTCAGTGACAACAAGATTGGAAAGACGAGCAACTCGTTTACTGCTATATTAAAAACAAGGCCATCTATGGCAAGGCAATGGTAGCAATATTTAATACACAAATAAAATATGTCATCCACGAATACAATATTTAAATCATGGCTTAATTATTTAAAACTGTAAAAAATATATTATATTTAAACTTTAATCTTTTTATTTATTGTTTTTTTAATTTTCTGAAGCTTAGAATTTTTATTTAATTCTAACAGATTTTTATTTAAACTTCATAAATATCTTTAAAATTAAAATTATTTATTTCATCTTTACATTTTCATTTAATATTCCTGGGACGGGCTCGGCCAAGTCTGTCTGGGAACGAGATTCCAATGCTAACAGCAAAAATGGCTACCATGGGTGACAGCGTAAACAGAAGCGAAGAGAGGGAAAAGGTCGGAGAAAAACTCTTATCCTCTCTTCGCTTCTGTTGACGCCATTGGTACATGAACATTTACCAAATTACAAGCACTCCCTCTCTTCGAGGCTTAAGTGCGCGGGTAGGTCAGGATCAAAGTTAGTGTTCTAATTTACAGACCCCACTTTTAAAAGCATTAACATTTGGGGCTGTGACTAATTCAGCGGGTTGATTATTGTTTCATTGATTTATTTTGCATGGTAGAAAGCTTTATTGTATATATCTTTTTTTCTCGAGAGGAGTTTTAAAGGATCTGTTGTGATTATTTCTTAAGTTTCTTGTCAAGGGTATCAGTTCATTACAGAGATCTACAACAACTAAGTTGTTTATAATAAAAATAATTATTTTGTACAGTTGTTTATAATTAAAAAATATATTGTACAGCAAATTAAACTAATCAATGGTCAGCTCTGCGCTGCTTAAGACTGCGCAAACCAAGCTCTTCCAACATCGCGGTGGCACTTGCTTCGCGGCTGTAGTCATTACAATCAAATGTGGCTGCTCTTCTATGAAGCATTTCGATCTTATTTTGGTTCACTTGGGTAAAAGGGTCGCACACAGTAGACGCATACTCAATTTGAGGACGAAAAAGGGTATGGTATGCGTTAGCTTTGATGAGTTTTTGGTGAATTTGCAAGTTTCATCTCAGAAAGCCTGTGGATGAATTCTTGAATACAGAGCATATATGTTCATTGCAAGAGAGCTTATGATGTACAGTGACATCAAGGTGCTTAACTGCATCTTTTTCCTTAAGGGTCTGGTTGTGTAGGACGTAATCATAGATTAGAGGCTTCCTACGCCTTGTGACTCAAAGCACATTATATTGTCAGGGTGGAAAGACATCTGCGACTTATTTTCCCATTCTTCAAGAAGTTAAAGATCTTTCTGTATGGTGGCAGCATCAGTTTCAATAGTCACAGTCATATACACAATAGTATCATCCAGAAATACAAGGGCGGATCCAGGGAGGGGGGGGGGGGCAAAGGGGGGCTGAAGTCCCCCCCCCCCCCTCAGCAGAAAAAACCGATGCTTTTGTTTTCCGTTGTGTTGACGGAAGAAACTCAATTAGCCCCCCCTCCCCTATAATTTTGGCTGGATCCGCCTTTGAAATAGTCGAACTTTGGACTGTAGTTTAGCTGGAAGATTGTTGATATATATAGAAAATAGTATCGGTCATTAAAAACAATATCGGTCAGGTATGGTAGCCATTTTTGCTGTTAGCATTGGAATCTCGTTCCTAGACGGATTTGGCCGAGCCCATCCCAGGAGTATTAAATGAAAATGTAAAGATATTTATGAAGTTGAAATAAAAATCTGTTAGAATTAAATAAAAATTTTAAACTTCAGAAAATGAAAAAAGGAATAAATAAAAAGATTAAAGTTTAGATGAAATATATTTTTTTCGCTTATAAATAATTAAGCCATGATTTTAATATTGTATTTGTGGATGAAATATTTTATTTGTGTATGAAATATTGCTACCATTGGCTTGCCATAGTCATCCTAAATAATAAGTTGTGGGGGAGGGGAGGGCCAGAAAAAATTGTGCAATTATTTAGGGGAGGGCCAAATTTTGTTATATCTAAGGAAAGAGAGGGCCACCAAAAAACACTACAAAATTCGTAAGACCTAAACAGATCCATCAAATTACATTAAAGATCGTATCTAAATAGCTTTGTTCCGAGGTATACTCACTAATGAAGTGCAAGATATAATATCTGATAATGTAGATGCGAAAGAGTCATCAATTGGGATTCCAATTCATGGTATCAAAATATTTTCAAAGTAAATGAGTAATGAATTAGGGTTAGGGCCATTGAACTAGCTTGAAATATTGAACTTATCACTTGTACGAGGAATTGTACCAGAGTCTTTGAAAGGTAACACCAGTTCCTAAAGGAGGAGATACCTCGGACCCTACTAACTATAGACTGATATCTATTATGTCAACATTATCAAAAATATTTGAGAAACTAGTTTATGAGCAACTATTAGGTTATATTGAAAAAGATAAAATTTGGAATGAATTTCAATTCTGACTCAGAAAAAAAAGGCAGATGCACAGAACGATCTATTATTGAAATTACCGAAAAGTTTTAAAAAATCCATAGATAGCAACATGAATACTTGTGTATGAAGGCCCATCGTTGTCATAGAAAAATAATGACAAAAATGAAAGAAAAATCCAAAGTAAAGAAAAAACACATTGAAAAATGTAAATAAAATGAAATGAAGAAGGAAATGAAAAATTAAAATAAAATGAAAAATAAAAAAATAAATTTAATGTAATGAAAATTGAAAGAAAAATGAAAATGTAATGAAATTAAAAATGAAGATAAAAATAAAAATAAAATGAAAATAAGATAAGAAAGGAAATAAAAATAAAAAAAAAAAGAAAGAAAGAAAAAGCAAGCATTAGTATTTGTATTTGATTTGGATTTAGCAATGAGAACAATGGACCAGTGCATGGCCCAGTGTTGTCATAGTGAAATCATCCGTGAAATTCAATCTTGTGGGTCGTACCAGCATTCTCATAGCCAGCGGTATGCGAGAGCAGCGGTTCACTCACCAAATCAAAATGGCGTCTGGTGAAAACATCACTGATTGCCTTTTTTTTTTAAACCTCAATTTAATGTAATTGTTTTCTTCATTTCATTCTTCATTTGATTTATATTTTTCAAAGTTATTTTTCTTTACTTTGAATTTTTCTTTCATTTTTGTCATAATTTTTGTATGAGAAGGAGGGGCCAGCATACAGGGGTTAATATGAATCTAAATCTGTAGGCGGTGTTTTAGCAGATCAATGTAATATGCAAAGATAATAATACTAAAGTAGAGGGTGAATTAGCTGAAGGACTTTGACTTAGCTTGCGATAGGAATAAGACAATATAAGAATTGATAATTAGAAGTATTTAGTACTATGTAGTTATTAGTGTTACACGGCTTAATGCTATGTTGCTATTGATAGTAAGAAAAATAATATAGTTCAATGATGTATGTCTTATTTTGTATTAATAATGGAAGTCTATTGTTGTATTTGTGATAAGTGACTGTATTTGTATTGAAGTAATTGAATTGAAATGATGGTCATAAGAATTCTAACATGAAATGACCAGTGGGTAACGCAAAAACTTTGAGTTTATTTAGGCTGTAGGCATTGAAAAATGAAAAAAAAGTACGAATAAAATTGCTTTGTATTATACAAAAACAGCCTATGCTTTGTAACTTAGGTGAAATAATATCTAACTTGAAAAGTATGATGTTTGGACCTAAAAATGTCTTGTATTTATTTAGCATGAAGAACAATGATTAGCATGCTAGTTATGCTTGAATTAATTTATGATATTTGTTTTTTCTTCCTTCATTTTCTGCACATTGATAAGAGATTATAATATCAGTAGTGTATGTATTTATTAAGGTTTTTATGAGGTGAAGAGGCCTTTTCTTTTAGCATGAGTAATAATTTATTTGAAGGCCCTTGGGATTCTAAGTGCTTAACATGTCTAGGCAAATAGAAATGTTTTCTAAAAGAAGTCCAATATACAAAAGGAGAAGGACAGACGTGCATATTATAAGAATGGTAATGTAATGAAGAGTAGAAAGAGTGAAAGTGTGCAACTGCTGAAGCATGGAAAGCCAACAAAAGAGTGTAAAGTGTTGCCGACTTGGAGTGTTTGCAGTGTAGCACGACTAAAAAAACAATGAAGGAAGCTTACCTGGGTTGTAGAGCAGTGTGTATTGGAAGGAAGTAAGGAGCAGAAGAAGTGTGGTAAACAAAATGGCGTGCAGTCTTGGAGATTAGCATAGGGTGTGCAATATAATGAGAGGGTTGGTATCGAGGTCGTTGGTTCGCTCGTTCAGTCGCTCGTGGCCATAAGAAAGGGAAGGGAATAGATCAGCCATGAGGTGCCTGAAGGCATCATTAAGCCTAATGAAGGCAGCAATGTAGCTCTGCACGAAGAAGTGTGTAGAGGGGCTTGCATGGTGAGCAATAAGGGGGGGGCTTGGGTGATGGGTAGGTGAGTTTTCACTCAGTTTAGTTTTGGTAGCTACCATGTAGGGCCAGACCTGGTGGCTTGATGTGTGTTTGGGCACCCTCACAGGGAGTTTCAGATGCTGGCGAAGGGCTGGCCTAAGGGCGACGAGCTAGTTGGAGGGTGCCGAAAGACTTGTACTATAGTGTTAATCTAGGTGGGGGCTACGCCGGTGGGCCATACGGTTGGGTTTCCTGTGGTTTCTTTACCATCAGTTAAGGGAGCAGTGTAGCCGTTGGTGTTTGGGCGCGTAAAGCCGTTGTTTTGGCGCCTAAAGCTGAGCACGCGCGTCTATCTAGACATGAGAACTCGTGACGTGTCGGTGATCACGTACGCTCTTGTTATGCAATTAGGCAGTGAGAGGGCTTTTTTCTCTCTAGACCATGAGGAGCCCCAGGCCGGTTAGATTTGTTTTGCGAGGACAAAAAAGGTGCGCAAAATGCATATTTGTGGTACTTATGCGCTGTAGGGGAGGATAGCTAGGTGTTAAAAATCTTACTCTTATTACTTATAGTTTGGTAATACGAGACAGAGATAATGATAGAGACAGAGATAAATATATGTTATTTACCGGCCAGGAGGTCCGGATAGGGAAAAACTGTGCCCGAGGTCTTGAATATACGGACCGAGGCCGTTAGGCCGAGGTCCGTGTTCAAGACCGAGGGCACAGTTTTTTCCTATCCGGACCGACTATAGGACGGTAAATAACTTATTTATTTCTTTCCCGTATTTTTTTTACTTGTTTTGGTAATCGTTTTGTGTTGTCGTTTAGCGGCAAAGGATACCGGACCGCGCGCGCGGGCAGATACTTACAAAATACCGCCCGCTCAAACAGCCAATCAAAACGCACGATTTTTTAGGATACCGGACCGGAAAAAAATAATGTATTTTATTCTACACGAGATTATCTGGTCTAAGGATTTTTCTGTGAAATTCTTGTAATGATATCCTTTGGGAAGGATTTTTTTCGCAAGCCCTCGTGATCAGGGATCGGAATAAACTATAAAGATCTAATAGAATAGAAACGGATTTCAACATATATCCTAAAGAAAATACATCGCTAGCGGTACTTTCTTTCCCGGTAACGACTTCTGGTGCAAGATAACTTCTTTCACAACGTGGAATAAGTTTTCTTCCAAAGTAGCTTGCGATCTTTCGACTTTTACCAAAATCGATTAGAACTGGAAAGTATCCAGGAGAATCTCTTTCTTCTTCTAAAACAACATTGTTCGATTTAATATCGTTATGCAAAAAACCTTTGTGGTGAACATACTCGATTGCGTTACAAATCTTATCAAAAATGCATAGGCAGTCATCTTTTGAAAGAAGTTTCTTCTCTGCTGCTCGATATAGAGTCAAACTTTTAGAGTTCGTTCCATGAAACTGCAGAACTAAACATACAGGCAGTGTTTTTGTTATCATACCGAACAAAAGTGGAAGCCCCCTGTGATCACCCAAAGAATTGATTACGTGTCCTTCGTGTATCAACTCTTCCATAACCCGCTTGCTATCTCTGGTATTGTCCCTTGCCCTTCCTCGTTTAACGACCACCTTGATTCCTCTGTATTTTGCAAAGTAACAATCGCCATAGCTACCGCTCCCAATCAGCGTCGAATATTCAAGGAATTCTGGTCTGATTTCTTTGATTCCCGATGCCGTCTGTGTCTGCTTTTTACCAGAATCGAAACTCTCACTAGTACTTTTGAAAGTTGAAGTATTTAGCGTAGTTCTCTCCCTTTGAAGCTTTTGTTTCTTCGCTAAATTTACCATCACAGCCGCCCTGGATGCTTCCATTAATGACTTATCTGCCGCTATTTTCGTTACTTCATCTTCTTCTTTGCTTGGACTTTTGCTTTCTTTCGCCTCGTGACACTTTTGTATTTCCGATCTTTTCTTTTCGCGTTTCCTTTTCCTGTATCGTTTCTTCTGTTCTTTCTTTTCTTCTTTGGTATGGGGTCGACTTTTTGTAACTCGTTTTTCAGCGTTTTCTTCAGGATTCTTATCACATGCATGAGACTTCATTTCCAAAATGAGATCCCTTAGCCGGAAGTGAGTGAGCCGCACTATGTCATGTACGTCCTAACCTTATGAACTAAAAATAACTTTTGGGCGTACTTTCATTCTATAAAAAATGCACTATAATATTATTTCATATTCATAAGTTGAAGCATAGCTTTTCCTTTCTTCTTCTCTCTCTTTTTTTCTTATATTTTTTTATACACTTTTTTAAAAATTTTTTGGCCTTCAAGTTTTCGAGCCGCTGAATCACAATTCACTCGGCTTTACTGAATCTGGCTCGAATTACGGACCATCACCGGATGTTTTGGTGTCCAACTTGCTTTTCAACGTTTCAAAATGGCTTCGTACCATACCATGTGTAAATGCTGTGACAGAAAGTTTAAAACTCTCTATTCCCTTCTTAAACATTACGAAATCAAACACCCAGATTCAGATCGAAACGAAACATATCACGAGTTTGTGGATGATGATGGTGTGGTTGTCCAGCACCCTAAACCTGGACCAGTATCAGGAGCTCAAGGTAGCGAAGGGTATCGCTTATGGATCTCTGGTCTGACAGAAAGGATAAAAGGAGCACTTCACCCCTGTTTGCCGGGTAAGGAAGAATTAAATAGAAATTTAAATTGTGAACTGACGCTTATAACGAGAAATTAATCTATATCTGTATTTGTTAGGAAAATGGTTCAAGATGGATTGCCCACAAGTTTTAAAGAAGTATTTTAACATCTTGTTAAGTCAAATGGGTTGCCCGCTTTACAGTGTTCGACAGGCTAAACATAGGCTTCCTTTATACTCACGTGCTACTCGCCGATTGTCTTACAAATTGTTCGACATAGAAAATTTTCTCGAGTTGTTCAACATAAACCGAAGAATTCTATTTTGTGGCGAGAATGAGATGGCTTACTCTACAGAAACACGGAGTGACGAATGCAGCGCTACAGAATTGCTTAAGGCAGCCGAGGAAAGGGGAAACACGGGTTATTCTCGGCGTATCCGCCCTACATCTAGGTCAGAGATAATCGTTGGCTTTGGCGAAGGACGGGCAACAAGAGAAGCTGAACTAATCTGGTGGCCCGATCTTTATGAATCTGATCATGGCAAATTAACAATTCGATTCTTCATTGAGAAGGTCAAGTTGTAGTTGAAAGTCGCGCGCGGTATCTTTAGAATGTTCTCATCTTGGTTTTGACATGATGTCATCAAAAAGTTAAAATCTAAACTAGAAACAACGATTTAGTCTCAGAAAAAAGTTTCGAGTCATTTCGATGTTTGGCCGCAGTTATAAGGACTGAATTTTTGTCACGCAATGCGGTAACGTTTATCTAAATATCGATGAAAATTCATGATCGAACAAAACAATGAAATTTTCTGAACAAGTAAGTCCGTATTATATACAGAGTCACTCTTAAGTAACACTTTTTTGAATATTACTAACTCCGTATATATCAATACACCTACTTGCAAAAACGTTGCCAAACGATATTAGAACATTTAAAGTAATTTAATGAGAAAGGCGTATCACAACGTTCTTGCAAGGACGTGTATACGCAGTGAGTTTTTCATGTTCGCAAAAACAGAAAAGTTTGACCTCGTATGATCGTATGTACTTATATAATTATTCAGAAACTAGGGTAAACTATTGTATACTAGTTTTCACATAATAACTGTTGTTTCCAGGAATTATTTGTAAGACACAAAATGAATTGTGTGCATCTTTATTTTTTGCAAACAATTGTTATACTCAACATAAGCAATGGCAAGAATCACAATCCAGCATAAAATGTTCAGTATCAATAGATCTTAACTCAACTTTTTTGTGTGGAAAATGGTAATACAACGCAAAAGAGCGCCAGCTGTTAATGATCTTTCCGATCGTTTTCCTAAATAAAGTTTTAACTTTGGAAATCAGCAGATAGTTAAATAAATGCTGAGCTTAATCGACATTACCTTTGAGTGTTTGCTTGCATGCTCAGGCAAATTGTTTCGCCTAGATTCAGATTGCTAACTAATGACACATTTGGTGTACTTAGTTTTTTTTTAAAGCTATGTACAAATTCCCATATTGAGTCTTTGGACCATCATGTGATGGCGGCCATGACAGGGGGCAAAATGATAGTCTTTCGCTCTAGGAGGCTGATATGTCATGTAAATTTGAATACACCTGATTCAATAATTGAATAGACCTCTTTAGCTTCGTATGCAAATCTCCCATTTCAGACCACATGTCATTCCCTTGAGAAACGTTTTCTTTGTTGAAATATTTACACATGAAAGAATCAACTCCCAAGAGTGGCATCACATGGTCTGAAATGGGTACAACAAACAACGAAGCTAAATAGGTCTATTGAATTGATCAATTATTGTTCCTGGACCCAATCATGGCTGTCATCATGTGGTGGTGCAAATTCGGTTTCTTAGAATAATGAGTTCTTTCATTATTTGCTCTCTCATTAAACTGCTGTTCTTGAATGTCCAAGAAATCTTAATGGTACCTTGATCCACTTGTTGAATGATGTCTCTTACTGCAAAAATTACCCCCACGCCGCAGCTAGACGAGCCTTCACCTTGTGATGGCTGAGTGGGCATTCCAAAGCGCACATACCTCGCACTTGTCCAGTCATGACTTATTAGTGCTTGACAATGTGGGTATGTCAACTTCAGTACTTCCATCAAGTTTCTAAGAACCGGGTAGAAGTTTCTTGGAGGCATTAAGTGAAGACCATCATCATAAAGTACTTTACCCTGTACCACATCTATATACAAAAGCCCCCAGTGAACATTGTCAACATGAATTGGGCACAGTACCTGCAAAACATTACTTGATCCAGGGCTTGGAAGGAATTGGGAAAGCTTGTTTTTCAGGAATTCAATCCCACAGGAAGCCCAGGTTGGTGTGTAGCTCGGTACGTATATAATAAGACCAGTGCTTGGCTTGTTAGCTTCAAGGAAAGTAAGAGAAGAAATGTCTATTGTATAGCCATCAATGTATCTCTCACAAGCCAGGTTACTAAAATCTGCAGCATCCATAATTAGATTGCCAACTTTTAAGAATTCCTCATTAGGTCTCATAGAAAGTAGCAAATCTTTAATTCTGTCATCCTTGAGCCATAACACCTCTGCATTGACTTTTTTTTGTATCTTAGCAGCCTTGCTAAAAGCTTCACAAACCTCCAGGCCATCGTAGTCAAACGTACCAAGAGCCCCTAAGGATACATAGAGGTTATTAGCCTTTGTCCCAGTCAAATTGCAGGGCCCTTGAATATCACGTAGCATTTTCATTGCAATCTGGACAACATTTTCTGAAGGACGATGGGATAACTGGAAAGGATCTTGTGCATTGCTGTTAGTTTTCACTATCTGGACTTGATTTCTAGGGATATACAATACCGCTGGAAGACTAGCACTGGCAAGCTGACCACGTGTTGCATGGGGTGCAATGCAAATAGACAAAGACCTAGTAGAAGAAGCAGGGCTTGCAAGTTTGGGAGTACTGGCTGGCAGGCTACTAGATGACCCAGGGCTGGCTGGCGGGCTACCGGATGACCCAGGGCTGGCTGGCGGGCTACTGGATGACCCAGGGCTTGCTGGCGGGCTACTAGATGACCCAGGGCTGGCTGGCGGGCTACCGGATGACCCAGGGCTGGCTGGCGGGCTACTGGATGACCCAGGGCTGGCTGGCGGGCTACTGGATGACCCAGGGCTGGCTGGTGGGCTACTGGATGATGCAGTACTAGAGACATTGTATAGGCATTCCCAATCTTCATGGTTATACAGTCGAACCTCTATTAAGCGGTCACCCACGGGACTTAGCCAAGTGACCGCTTAATAGAGGTTGACCGCTTGATAGAGGTTTTACTTATTTAGGCCACATTTTGTAGAAAATTAACAAAAGAGTGCATAATTGATCACGAAATGTACATTTTATTCTTAGAAAACAGTAACACTAGAAAATAGAGCAATAAAGTGCAAAATTGCTCACTCAAAATATTTTTTTTCGTCGCAAACTGTAGAACAACATTGCATGACTACGTACGTACAATACAGTGGTTTGTTCTTGCTATAAAAAATCATGATTTGTTTAAGTTACAGTACAGTATTATGAAAAAAACTCAGTTATGGTTGTTTGTAATTTAGGGGCAGACAACTTAAGTTCATGAAACATGTCGTTCACTTTGCTAAGCGCTAGCGACAGCTCTTCGTGACCATGGAATTGCGCGAAGTGGAAATTGGCCGAAACAAACTGGCTAGTGCTGCGGATTTGCTTTATATACAGTGACGTAGAATACGAACATCTGTTATTGAAGTTATGCTATCTAAACAACTGTTAAGAGAATGTTGACATGTTTTATGTATTTGGTGTCATAATACATCAATGTGTAACCAGTAGGTGACCGCTTAATAAAGGTGAAATACAATGCAAGTTTACAAATTGGTACGTTGATATGGTGACCACGTCCGCTTAATAGAGGTGACCGCTTAATAGGGGTCAAGTTTACAGTATACATGAGAGAGAAAATTCGGGACTTTAGTAAGTGACCGTTGAATAGAGGGTGACCGCTTAATAGAGTGCCGCTTAATAGAGGTTCGACTGTATACAAAAGTTGGAAGATCATCTGGGTGGACAATACATTTCCCATTCTTAATGCTGCCATCTTGAAGAACCTTCTTTTGGTATTGATACCGTAAGGTATCATGTGAAAAGATAGCAGTGAAAAGAGCATCAACTTTGTATATCCAGGTTCTGTCATTGCTTGACCAATCCACTATCTTATGGCTTTTTTTCCATTGGCATCCAGGAAAATGAAATGGTGTCCCTGCAATAAAAATGTGAGCCAGATTACCTGAATGTCAAGGCTATTCTAAGTATTTGGTGATTGCATATGTCATTATGCTTATGATTGAATCATTAGTGAAAACCCGGCTTTAGGTGCCATTATCATTGACATAATCAATAAAAGTATTAATTTTTTAATTTCTTTTTGTCATTACATCTTTCCATTGATACACCTTTAAACTCTCAGTTACTTTCCTATTTTCTAAAAAATAAGGCTTATCACTTACTTTTCTCAATAGACACAATTGCTTGTCGGAAACATAACCTCAGGAACAGCAGTTCCTCACTGTACTGGTGGGTTATTATCTGTTCCACTGAAAAAGGAAAAAAACTAAATTCAGAATCACTGAAATAAGACTGTGTTCCTTACTTTGAGAGCTTTTTCATGAATGGCCATCAAATGCAGTTGGGATTGTGGGCAACTGCATGCAAGCAGGGTAGCAAAGGCCTAATTTGTAAACAAGGTCTACTTTGTTAATTTTTTGTCTTAAAGACATGCACCTCACCAATTTGAGTTCTTAACACTAGCATCTCTTTAAATGAGATGGAAGACTTTAGCACAAAATATCATACAGGGTAGAATTTATTTACTGTTGAGACTTTTATGAACTAGCTTTCATAGACTGGCCATACTCGGTTCACAATTATCTTATACTTACAAGATGCTGCATGACCTGGAGAATCATGTGATGAGGCTTGTGCATACAACTGCCGGTGAATTTTATGGTTGGCCTCAAAACCTTGGTTTGACATTTTCCCAATGGATCGGTGCAGTCGTAATAGCATGGAGGCATGATCTATGACCATGTGACCATAATCACCTGTTCCCAGCCGTGGTCCAAATGTATGTCTGAGGAGGTAGCCCCATTCTTTACACTGAAAGTAAAGAAATTATATAAAAGATAAAGATTGAGATTTCTTGTACAATTATTCGGTATTAAACTAACACTGTGGAAGAGAATTTTATATTTTCCATAGTATATTCCTTGTGGTAAACTTTAATGTGCACTCCCCTTTTAATTTTTTCATTGCCACTATTGAATAGATCTATCCTGCTTCTCCTTTCCCAAACCAAGACAAGGTTATGAGTCATCAATTAAATATACCTTTAAATCAAATACGTCAATAGCATCTTCTTCGTCATTACTGAACTCTTTCTTTCTTATTATAAGAGCTATTTCTTTCCACTGAGTAAAAACCTGTAAAAAGTGATTATATTAATTTAATAATTGATTTCTGTAAAGAAATTATGATTTGATGGTACTGCACAATTAAGTAAAAAGAAATTGAATACTGCATAGCCTGTCATACCCGAGATTCAGTTGATTGATTTGGTACAGGTTTAAAGTAACTTATGTTCGGAACCCCTCCTCAAATAGTCCTGGATCTGCCCTTGATTTATTTATTTTACAATTGAAATAGTGCATTCCAATTGAAACAATATTCTAGCTTCATATGATACACAATTATACACATGCATGCAAAGAGTTATAAATATATAATTTCCTTGCTAAATAATAATGAGACCAGAATTAATCAGGCAAGAACTAACCTTTAAATATAGCTCAATCATCAAATCTGCTGCATAGCTACACAGTCCTTGTGCGTTATGGTTTACCACCTGAGACTTGGACTTTCCACCTTTGCCCTTCCCAACACTCTTGGGTTTTGAGAAATTGTAAATGTCCTTAAATTTTTCTGATAACTCATCCTTTTTGTGGGACCAATCTGTCAAGAACTCTGTAATCTTGGTGCCCACAGCTGGGGAAGACAAGAACAATATATACTTTTTGCAAACCAAGGAATATTTTACCCCACAATACATATACATCTTCCCTCTTATCAGACAAGGGAGAACAAAGCAAAGGGGTCTTGAGCAGTCATTAATTGTCAGTTTTGGGTGTCCTGTTGTCAAGAAATTATTTAACAGTCAAGTTAAACACATGCCTCAACCCAAAGAATATCAGGCGAGCCACCCGAACATTCTTCTCTACCTTCAGGCGTGCCGCCACAAAGCAAAGGGGTCTTGAGCAGTCATTAATTGTCAGTTTTGGGTGTCCTGTTGTCAAGAAATTATTTAACAGTCAAGTTAAACACATGCCTCAACCCAAAGAATATCAGGCGAGCCACCCGAACATTCTTCTCTGCCTTCAGGCGTGCCGCCACAAAGCAAAGGGGTCTTGAGCAGTCATTAATAAATTATTATTGTCAGTGTTGTATGTCCTGTAGTTTCTTCAAATATCGAAATCTTACACACCCAATAAGTCTTGAAAAAATCTTGTAAGACTTTTGTGGGACCTTCTTTTAAAAAACTTTGATTTAAAGTATCAGTAATTAAGCCATTGGAGTTATTTTAAAAAGTTTCAGCTGAATGTCCAATATTAATGGACTTTTCAAATGCCCTTAACAACGTAAATGAAATCTAGGGAGTTTTCAAGGAGTTTAGTTTAAGAAGTACCATAAACCCTGTATTAATACAGTGTACCTTTTTTTTCAATCTCAATTTGTTCCTGGTGACTTCCAAAATCTCTTATGAATTTTCCTTTTCCCTTCAAGTCTTGATAGTACTGGTAAAAAATAGGCAAAATTTAAGCAAATTGTATTAGAATCATTACATTATCATCAACAACTTACATGCAAACCAATAATCTATATACAGTAGATATATCACTCAGGACTGGTCAACATAACCTTAACAGTGGTAAGTTACAACTGATAAGTTACGCATGTCATTATAACAACTACATTATTACCTTCAAACGCTCTTGACAAAATGAGACTTGGTTAAGAATGAACAGCTTCGCAGTCTCGGCATCCCTGAAATAATTCTTGATGAGCTTATCCTTTGGAAGGGATTCTAGTACAATTTCATCACAGTTCTCTAGGAATTCTCTTTCTGTAGAACCTGGAAAATTGATAAATATTAATGATTTGATACATTTGTTTAAAATGTTTTAGCATATGATCAAGCATCATAAAAGATAGAGAAACTGAACATTGGAATTTTTATCATACATTCACAGGCAGTATATTGTTAACCTGAAAATGAAGACACCTTGATATTGTGTCTTTCTGCAGAAGACTCCTGGCCTGGCTTCATTACCACATGAATCCTGTCTTTTTTGAAGGACTTTGGGCCAAACTGTGACAGGACTTTATTGCATTGTTTTAGGCTGTCAACTTCATGGCAGAGAAGTCCCAGGGAGGCCAGCAGGTGTTCCATATTCCGCATCTCACAATGGAGTGCACAAATGTTGACAGAGGTCAAGTCTTCTTCAAGAAGGAATGTCAAATCATCTCTTATCCCTTGGAAGCTGAATTTCATAGATACAAAAAGGCACAGTTAATTCAAAATATACATGACTTTAATGATTAATAAGTATGTTGTTTGCACAAGAGAGAGAGAGAGAGAGAGAGAGAGAGAGAGAGAGAGAGAGAGAGAGAGAGAGAGAGAGCAGATCTCAAACCATACCTCTGATATAGATTTTCAATTAGCAATTTCATAATTCTAAGGACATATTGTTCACAACCTATGTATTAATAGTTGTGTACTTACCCTCCAATATTTGCTTTGCACATAGAGAAATGCTTCAGGCAAACCTCATTTGGTCCAAGATCACAATTGGTACACAGCTATTACATATAAGTGTATGAATACATAATCATTATTCTTCCTTGGTGTTTAGCTTATTTCCTACAGAATTAGGGCTCATTGATATTTTGAGTGTCCATGTGGGTGCCAGTCGATTAGAGAAATTGTCATGTGAATTGAATTATTCTAATGAAATGGGAAGTACCCTTAATTAATTGGATGTTTTTATAAATTTGTCATATTTATTGCTGATCAGAATGCACATATATAGAGAGTACACAATGTAAAAGTATAAATGAATTTCTTACCCGTATCGCATGGCAAAACATGCAAAATTCAACGTTGAGGCCTTTTCCACCAAGCTCGAAATTACCATCATTTGCCTTAGCCAGTAAGAGGCAGAATCCTTTGTAATCAAGAATAACTGAAAAGCAACAAATGACTAACATCAATCATGGTTAGTTAGCATCACTAGAGGTAAAGTTCTCTAGTTTACCTTTAAATTTGATTCCATACAATTTTCCATCAATAGAAATGCCATTCCTTTTAATCTGGTCTTTCTGGAAATTGATGTCAACAATCATGTCTCTGATGTTTTGCCTATAAAATAAATATGCTGCTGTTAAATTTCAAGAAAAAAGTTGTCAAACTATTAAACTATCAAACCAGCTCATGCATTTCTATCAAGGTTGGAAGGTTCAGTTTGTTATTTGAAATTTGAATCTGGGTTCGTTTTGAAGTTTGCATTATTTAAGCGAAGATTGCATTCTTTAAATCTAGGTTTGGATTTCAAATAGCTCCAGTTCTTTAAAGATTGATGCAAAACCAAAAATCTTTATACCATTGTGGTTACCATTTCAAACTGTGTTGTGTGGTGGTGTATAAATACTTCGTTCAAGAACTCCATTCAAAAACTTCTGAAAGAGCATTTTATTTTAATGCCTGGGTTGTAGATTGCAACCTTTGTTAAATTAATAATAATGAATTCAATCTTTCAAACTTGATAGGAACGCAGGAACTAGTTGGTTTGACTGTAATCCTTATCATAAAGAGAACAAATTAATAAATGTTATGCACAAACTGAATACTGAATGGTAAAGCTTCAGAAAACCTAGCAAACAATATAAACATACCATTTCCGAATTCTGATACTGATATTTCTGCATTATATGCTGGCTATTCTATAGTTTTTTTCTATATACATACCTATTTTCTTCACAATTTGCAATGGCCACTGTATACACAGCTTTGGAGCTCTGACTAGATAAGTATGGATGCTTTGCTGGAACGATTCCTATGTTTATTTGGTCTTTTCCTATCAAAATAAGGAATTGGAATATTGAGTACATTATTTAATGAAAATAGGAAGGAAACTTAAACACCAAGAATTAAATTTTCTGAACTGCACTGACATTTCAAATGTAAGAGAGGGAATAATCAACAGAGTAATCTTAATTTCTATCCAAGTTTATGAATTTGTACCAAAGTAAAAGCAAAACAATTCAATAATATTAACACCCTGATAGATTATGATAAATACCCTCTCAGAAAACCTTTGGTGACTTCATTTGCAATTATTTAAAAAAAAATACAAGTAATATGACTGAATTGTTACCAAATAATGGCCGGCCATCAAGCTTGAGATGGAATTCCATGAAGTTATCTGCTTTGTCGCACCCATGTAGTCTTTGCTCTCTTATGGACCAAATGATTGCTGAAGCAAGATTTATCTGGTACCCGGGAATCTGATTTGGGAGTGGCCTAACTTGGAACAGGTCATGGACAGTAGTATTTATCATGCCTCGAAGAGCTTTCATGTGGTTCTTAAGGGGTATGATTGGTGTTCCATTTGTCTATAATATGATTGCGTGTAATGATTAAATTAATATTTTACTCTAACAAACATACAAAGTTTGACATAAACAGCATATAAAAATGTAATATAGACATAAATTTTCACATGTGCAGTACAGAACATAAAATAAACAAAAAACCATATATTTTTAATAAAGAAATGCATGAATATTAAGCTCAGATAGTATTCATAAACTTACTTTGTTTCTTCCCAAATCTGTTCGATTAACAAAGATCTGCCAACTTTTGTCTGGAGTTCTTGCTTCCAGCTTCAGAAGAAGGTACTGCCAATCAGGGACACGCATTGACTCGTAGTGCTTCCCCATCGTGTCCTCTGAGAGAAGCTCTTTGAAAGCTCTCTTGGTCCCTTTTCTTTTCACGACTTCGTCAAACACTTGCGTGATAGTTTCTCGTGAGAAAGAATATTTTTTACCATCCAATAAACAAGACTCTGCTAAGGCAGAAGCAAGTGTCTCATTATTTCGCCTACAAACTTCTCGTACTTCTTTTATGACTCTATTTGCCTGCTTTCTTATTTTTCTTTTCTTCACGGCTGGAGTGTAATCAGAATTCTTAATTTCTATAATGGAAAAATCATTGCTACCACTGGTACATGAAGAGAAACTGCAATCAAGATTTGGCGGGGTCTGCTTGAAATAATTAAGTTTTGGCGGGCTGGACTGATTTATAAGATTTGGCGGGCTGGGCTGAACGTGATTTGAAGGAGGACTAGTCGGCTGGGAATGGATTTCATTTGGCTGGCTCAGCTTGGAATGGGCATGATGCTTTCTTTCATCGAGCAATGGTCTCTTATTGGCTTTAATAGGGGTCGAGACGTCTTCGTTGTCAAGCCTCTGTTCTTGAATAAGGTCCAATATGTGCTTTATTGGACCCAAAGTTTTCGTCCTTTCCTCCTTGCATGAGCTCAGAATGCCTGCAATCACACCAAGCGTCGATGATACGAAAACATTTTGAGTTCGATTCTTGTTTGCATTCGACTCTGAGCCTACGAACCATTTGGCGGGAACTTCGCCTCCATCGATCGTAGTCAACTCTTTTATCGCCACCTCTCGAATATCGCTTGGAAAAACCTTAAAAACTTTATAACTAGAAAATTTCCTCGGAAGGGTACCACAAACTTCGGAATTTAGAGCATACCAGTGCTTTTTAACGTCTAGAGTGGAGGAAAACACTTGATGGAAGACGGCCATGATACATCATGTTGAGATGCCAACGACGAACCACAAAGTGAATGTGATGCGAGAGGAGAATCAAGTTTTGATTCTCGCGCCAAGAGTTGGCCATGACCATAAAAAGCATTATCCTATTAAAGCTTGAACAACTGAGCTGCTTATTTTAATCGAAAGCAGTTGAAAGCAACCTTCTTCGTACTGTTGATATTATCATTCGAAGCCTCTGACGATTGGACAATGCTAATTGACTTATCACCTACTCAACGCTTCCAAGATATACCGCTGGGACAAAAAAAGAAGGGTCGGGGCTCCTCATGAAAACCCATTAAGGTGTCTAGACACTGTTTTTTATAGATCAATAACAGAGCCGTTCGCAAAATTCGCTCGTAAAGAAGACTTTTTACTCGACTTTTCTTCGATCGCACAACCTTTCTCGACTTCGATGTTAGTTCTCCATGGCAGTGAAGGTTGACGAAGGGCTTTACTACTTCTAAGCTACGAACAAAACTGCGTACAACTTACGCCAAGAAAGGACTGCTTCGATCAACAGCGATCGAAAGATCGATGCGAGGTCTATCAACTATCACACAGCAAGCTTGCCTTTCGTCAACAGTGGATCGGAAATGAAGCTCGATAGGCTTTCAACAGTCCATTCAATCAGTCAGTGAGCTAGATCATATGCTATAAAGCTTCTTCTATCTGTCAACAGCTCGCTGCTGTTTCTTTGCAGTTCCCACGAAGCGGCGAATCGCTTGAACAAACAACTCAATCAAACAAACAATTAATACTTCGAAGCCTCAAGTCAAGACCCAACTAGTTTGATATTTCAAGTGTTCTTTATTCTAAGATATGGATACTTAATATATCTATCTTTGTATTCAATTCATTTACTAGCTAGCTAGCTAGCTAGCTTTTATTCTTCCCAGTTCTTGATGTATTAACAGCAGTGATTTGTTATGGATTCGAAAGCGCTTAGCGGCTCGCTCCATGTTATTGTTTCAATTACTTTTAATTCTTGATATTTAGGCGAGCAAAAACAACAACAACAAATAGGCAAAGCAGCTTACTTAGGACTGATTGATTCTCTCTACATCAAAGGATGGATCAATCAATAATAACAATAATAATAGGTCTATTGCAAACAATGTTTACATCTTAAGTAGAAAAGAAGACAGCGTAAACCATGCTAATAATTATTAGTTTAGAAGTATAAAATCGGACTACTAACGAAGCTAGATTCTAAGCGCTGACTAAATATATCATCGAACTCCAACAAACACTGACCGCTATTATTAAACAATATCACTATTGTAGAATTATTTAATGTTGACAATAAACTGCCTCATTCATGATTTCAACTACTACACTTTTGTTTCTATTTATTTATAGAGTTTGATCAGCCAAGGGTTTGCCCTCCAGCTATTGAGAATAACAATAATAATATTAATAACAATAATAATTATAATAATAATTCATTCCATAAGCTCATTCTTTTGAAGACATCAATATTTTGATTTAGTTCTAATGATAATTATTATTATGCAGTCGTGATTCAGTGCATGCATAGAGTAAGTAATATGTATGACATATAAGATCAATGTACACTATGTATACTATGTATACTCTGCAAGATGAATGTGAAGATAAAATAAAAGAAACTTTGAATGCATGCGAATGATATTCTTCATCCCTACAGCAAGGGTGAGGGTGACGGTGAGGGTTATACTATAACATAAGGTGAATGTGAATCAACTAAAATACAACAATGATATTTCATCCATACATCAAGGGTTGGGGAGGGGTTTAGGATGAAGTATCAATTACTTATACAAGTATCCCTTTACAGCTTTTCCCTGTTTTAGATAACGTCCATATCTCATTGAACAATAAACGGCTTGCAACCACACTGCTAAGAGGTAATGTCCTTAAGGCAAGCTGTACGACAAACTATCAATAACTCAATAAAAGTATCCCTTTACGGGTTTTCCCTGTTTTGGATGACAGCTATAAATCATTCAACATTCAACCCTTTCACTCAATCTTTCCCTTACCACCCTTGCTACCCTTACCACCCTCACAACCCTTACAACCGTGTACTACCCTTTACCACCCTTACAACCCTACCACCCTCACAACCCTACTACCCGGAGGACCGGGACGACAGGTACCACCCGTACCACCCGGATCCACCCGGACCACCCCGGACCACCACTTACGACCCTATAGACTAGACCCGGACGACACGGACGACCAGGCACCACGGACTACCCGCACAACCCTTTACCACCCTTACGACCCTTACTAACCCGGAAGACCGCAGGCGCACAACCGAGCTACTAAAACGCGACACACCCCCCGGAAGACACGGGAGGCACCCGAACGAACCGGGACCGCCCGGAGGACAAGGGAAGAGCCGGGAGAAAAGAAAATGACAAGGAATGACCGACGAACCATAGGGAAAACACGGACTACCAACTTACCGGGAAATAAAAAGTAGAAAAAGGATCAACCCACTGGACCAACCTAACAGGACCACTAACGGGGACCAAACCGGACCAGCAACCGGAAAACCGGACCTCAAAAAGGACCAAACCGGACCAACCGACCACACAGCCCTGACGACACCGGACGACCCTAGACCCGAGACAATTAGAGGACCCGAAACCAGGTACTGACGCACACCCTTACTGACTCTTACAACACTTACCTTACGCCCTTACCTTACGACGCCCTTACCCACGCCCTTACCTGACACCATACCTGACACCATTACCGTTACACCTTACCTCTAACCTTAGTACCCTAAACCCTGACCATAAACCGGGCCGGACACCCAGGACCTGTAGGACCAGAGACCCAGAACGGAAACCCAGGACCGGACACGCGGACCGGAACCCAGACGGACTACCAGGAACGGACAAACCCGGACCGGAGACCCGAGACCCGGACCGGAACACCAGGACAGGAGCACCGGACACCCGGGACCGTGAAAATAAGGAAGCGGAGCCATAAAGGACCGCTTGTTTCCTGTACGGCATGACACCAGGACGGGAACCACCGGACCGGACACCAGGACACCGGGACCCGGACCGTGAGACCCGAGACCCGGAACGTGAGGACCAGGAGACCAGAGACCCGACAGGTGTACGGTAGAAAAGTGAGGAACGGAGAGGACCCCACGGTAAAGTAGGAACCCTATACCCTATACCTATACCCTTACCCTATACTCTTACCCTATACCCTTACCCTATACCTATACCCTATACCTATACCCTATACCTATACCCTATACCTATACGCTATACCTATACCCTATACCTATACCCTATACCCTATACCCTCTACCCTATACCTATACCCTATACCTATACCCTATACCCTACAATACAATACAATAATACAATACAATTTTATTTGGCACCTTATACTAATAGTACATGAGTGTTTGATTCCAAATATATTATAGGTATATATATATATACTATGTATTAGATAATTTTCTTAATTCATTTTCACGTATCAGCATACATTGATGAATGTATGCTGATATGGCTCTTTGTAGAGACGCTGATTTTGAATTGATTAAGAACATAAAACGACTGTCAGCGCTCATATTGTTGAAATTAATGCTGGTGTTTTTTTCTATGAACTCTCTTAAGTCGTTTCTATGAGAGTTATATAGTGGACACCAAACTAGAAAGTGTTTTTCGTTTTCTACTCCCGACTTACACACTGGGCAAATCCTTTCATCGTAAATGAGATAAGGCCTCTTATACCTCCCCGTTTCTACTTCAAGCTTATGGTTACTAATTCTTAATTTTGTAAGCGCCACTCTGTGCTTAATATTGGTGACTTGACTTAAATATTCTTCAAAGTTATAATCCGTTTTGAACTGACGAAAGACTCTGAGTTTATTTTTATGTCTGTCGTCTTTCCTTTCATCATTGTGGAGATTACTCCATAAAATTTGCCTCTCAATGTCATATATTCTTTGGGTTATTATTTTTCCATATTCATACCATCTTGGAGAAAGTTCATTTTGTTTCATCCAAATTATCCCCAATCCGAGTTGTTCTAAAGTAGTTTTAATTTTTATGCTCCAAAAGGCTTTTTTAGTTTCATTTTTAATATCTTGGTAGACTTCGGCTGAAAGTTTTTTTGGGTGTAGTTCCGACTTTATAATTTTATGCCAGAATTTAAAGCTTCTACTGCATGCTTTGCATTTTAGCGGAAACCTTCCTAACTCAGCTCTGCATGCAAGGTTACTAGCATTCTTTGTCACCTTGAGGAGCATTTTGCAAAATTTCAAATGAACAAGTTCCATGGGCTCTTGGTCTTTGGTGCTTAATGTTTCGATACCCCATATCTCACTTGCGTATAGAAGTATTGGTGTAACAAGCGAGTCAAACAGTTTTATAGTTAATTTGATATTGGATGTGAAAAATTCACCCATTTGTTTTTTCATCTGAAATAGTGCCTTTAATGCAGCTTTTTTAAATTCTTGTTTTGCAAACGTAAAGTTTCCAAAGGTTGTAAAATTTAATCCTAAATATTTATATGATTTAACGTTTTCTAGTTTAGATTTGTTCAAATAGAATTGGAAGTTATTCATTGTCTTCCCTGTATTATTGAAAACCATCACTTTTGACTTTGTTATATTAACTGTTAAGCCTGATTGTTCACAAAATGCCTCTAGCTTGTCGAGATATTTCTGAAGCCCTTTAGCAGATTTAGAGAACAGAACCAGGTCATCTGCATATAAAAGAGTACTAATCGGTTTGCCATTCAACATTACATCATTGTTGTTACACGAATTTAATGAGTCAGGCAGATCGTGAAGATATAAATTAAATAACGTAGGGCTCAGCATACAGCCTTGTTTAACACCCATATAACAGGAAAATGTCGGAGAAATGTGTCCATTTACTTTGATTGCTGATTGATCAGTGGAGTACATCGATTGTATCACTCTTAGAAAATTTCCACTTATACCAACATTTTCAAGTTTTGCCATTAATTTTTTCCTTGGGATGCAGTCAAACGCTTTTTGAAAATCTACAAAGCAGGAAAAAAGGAAATTATTTTTCTTCCGTGGCTTACTTTTAACATATTTATCGATTACGGATTTCAGAATAAAAATACTATCTGTTGTTCCGTGCTTTTTTCTAAACCCACCCTGTTCCTGTTTAATTATATTATTCGTAGTTAGGTAATCATAGAGCCGTTTGTTAAGTATTGCCGTAAAAACTTTGCCAATTGCAGAAAGGAGTGTTATTCCACGGTAATTTTCAGCTTTCGTTGGATCGTCCTTTTTATGCAATGGAACAATATATCCTAGATTCCATGAACAGGGAAACTTTCCGTTTGTCTAGGATTTTATTGAAAATTACCGTTAGGTGTCGGTTTACGTCTCGTCTTCTTACCTATGTTTTCACGCGTCACTTTTCCGGCGCTATCGTAGACCGCCCCGTGGGGCCCTCAGACTGTTGGACTTATCGCTATCCTCAGACCTCAAGAACATAGAACTTCTGTGGAGGGGTTTCAGGTCGTTACCTAGGGCACCGCACCCGAAGTACCCTTGTTTTCCGACCTGAGCTTCCTCTCACCACCGACCGCCTCAACCCCTTACATCTTTTATCACTCACTCTCCGCATCTCTCTCCCTACCCCACTCCTTTCACACCCCCCCCCAAACAATCATCTCTAACGGCCTCCTTGACTTTACCTATGGAGTTCACTTAGGTCGCAGCCAACCCACCACATCATCCTTCCCCCTTCTTTTACGCCCCTTCAGTCCCTCCTTCTAGAAGAAACAGCCTATTTCTTCTCCGACTTAGATTCCACTCCCCACCTGTCTTCGGCTTACACTTAATTCTCTCTTTCTGGCTATCTGGATGCACACCTTCCTTTCCCGTTATCAATAGCTCATTTGGAATATTATCAGGGCCGGGAGCTTTATGTTTCTTTAGGTTACTTAGAACTTCATATACTTCTTGATCTGTAATGGAAAAATCTAATTCCCCTTGACTTTGCGACTGTTCTAAGGTCTCCGTAGTATTTACTGCAGATGTCTGGGAGCTATTAAGCGTCTTGAAGTGATTAAATAAGTCCTTTTCGTTTGCTCGACAGGAGTTTGCATTTTTTGCTTTGCCTACATTAAAAAGTTGTTTCAAAGACTTCCAGGTGGATTTCGAATCTTTGAGGTCAAGGTTCATTAATTTTGAATTGAAATATTTGTTTTTCTTACGTCTACACATGCTTCGAAAGGACCTTTTATGGGTATGTAGATTCCTACGAAGTTGTTCATTATTTGGATTCCTACAAATTTGTTTTCCAAGAGATCGAAGATTTTTCTTTTCGTTTTCACATTCTGAATCAAACCACTTTTGTGAATCTGTATTTTCTTTAAATGCTTTAGTTTGTTTAGTTAGGGAACAAAGACCTGCTTCTGTTCCTATGCTTGTTAGGGTTTCAGTAAATGCCTTAACCATTGAGTCTACATTATCTGCGTTTTCTATTGATTCGCGTAGCGTTGCTTGCATTTCTGTAGTGCTTAAAATGTTTTGTAATTTATCGATATTTCCAGTATGCCACTTTAAGCTAGAAATTGTCGAAAATTCCCTATTTTCTTCTCTTTCTTTGTTTCCACTGTTTTTGGGGTAAAGTTGGATTTCTATTCCATAAGAAATATGACAATGATCGGATAGATCTGGCATTAGTGGATTAACCTTCAAAAATCGAGCTTTTTCAAGTAGATTTGTACTCCCGATTACATAGTCGACTAGACTATTTCCGTTGTATCGAAAACAAGTCTTTTTGCCCGTCAAGTCACCAACAACCCTTCCATTAAAGATTCGTAAATTGCAAGCCGTGCAAATATCTATTAGACATTTACCCCTTTTATCGACGTTCTCTTTGTGTTTAGAGTACCTTTTCATTTGATTGTCAATGAGATAATCATCAGGTAAATTAAGGTACTTACTGTCATCATCATTTATGTATTCCTGGATTTCCCCAGTTCGTGCATTAAAGTCGCCTTGTAGAATGACTTCACCTTTAGTTGAAAAATTAATTATATCTAGTTCTATATCCTACCCTATATCCTACCCTATACCCTATACCCTATACCCTATACCCTATACCCTATACCCTATACCCTATACCCGAGACCCTATACCCTAGACCCTATACCCTATACCCTATACCCTATACCCTATACCCTATACCCTATACCCTATACCCTATACCCTATACTCTATACCCTATACCTATACCCTATACCCTATACCTATACCCTATACCCTATACCCTATACCCTATACCCTGGAAGTTATATGTCAGAAATACGAAACTTTTTCAGTGCCAACACTGGCAACGTTAACTTTGACGATCCCTATCTCATTGAATATTCAACAGATGTCACTCAAACTTCATGGGTGGGTAGTCCCATGGGTGGGCTACAGGAACATCAAAACATGACATCCAGGCATTAAGGGTTACATGATTCCCCTTGGGGTGAAAGTAGGGTATTGAGGTTATATGTCACAAGTACAAAATTTTCCTAAGTGCCATGACTGGAAACCTTAAGTTTGAGGATGCCTATCTCATTAAATATTCAACAGATGTCACTCAAACTTCATGGGTAGGTAGTCCCATGGGCGAACTACACGTACATTAAAACATTACATCCATACATCAAGGGTTACATGATTCCTCATGGGATGAAAGTTAGTGTTAGCACTTAAGGTTAAGTGCCAAGACTGGAAACCCTAAGTTTGACGATCCCTATCTCATTGAATATTCAACAGATGTCACTCAAACTTTATTGACGTGTAGTCATGACGCTGTACTACAGGAAGAGCACAACATAACATCCATGCATCAAGGCCTTACATGATTCCCTTCTAGGGTAATCATCGTGTACCTTAGTCATATATCACAAGTACGAAATTTTTCCAAGTGCCCACACCGGAAACCCTAAGTTTGAGGATCTCTATCTCATTGAATATTCAACAGATGTCACTCAAACTTCATGGGTGGGTAGTCCCAATGGTGGGCTACATGCACAACAAAACATGACATCCACCCGTCAAGTGTTACATGATTCTAAGGTTTAGGGTTAGGGTTAGGGTTTAGGGTTTAGGGTTAGGGTTAGGGTTAGGGTTAGGGTTAGGGTTAGGGTTAGGGTTAGGGTTAGGATTAGGGTTAGGGTAGCCTGCGTCACATCCGGAGTTTTTTTCGTAAATACCGTCTGCGAAACATCGCCAGAAAGCTAGTTCTAGATCCCCCGCAAATTGCGCGATTTTATATAATAAATTCTGATTGGCCATTAGCCATTGCTCATTCTAACGTGAAGAGAAATGTGGCAAGGAAACGATGAAAGAGTGTGTATCGCTTAAAGGAAGAAAATAAAAAATACACGACTCTTAATCGGTTTATCAGTATTAATGTTTTAATAGTTTCGGTTTTTTATTCGGGTTTAACGAGATTTCCACAATTAAAGTCCACTGTTCGTTTAAGAAAAGGCTAATTTACGACGAATTGTTTAAGAAGTAACATTTCGATTTTCTGCTGAATTTGATGAATGTGACTAAACCAATTTTTTCCAGTGACATTTGATTTTCAAAGAAAGAGATAACTATGGTCTGAACACTCTAAATTGCACATCTGCATATATTATGGTCATTCAGCGTAATTCTTTAAAATAAAGCCCCGGGTTGTTTCGCATTTTTTTGTAGGGAAATATTTTAAATTCCAATAACGAAGAAATCGAGATGAGATAAGGACTGAAACTGAGAAGGTTAGAAAAAAAATATTATTTTGATTGTTTTCTTTTTTGTATTCGTCTTTCTATTTCCCAAGCTAGGTAATAAGGTAATCCCAATAAGGTAAGAGCCGTTATTTTTAAGCACCGAGTGTTTTTAATAAGTTAAAAACATCGATGTTTCTGCCTGCATATCATCGTCCAACCCATCAAGTCAAGGAGTTTTGAATAACTGAAATCCGTTCAGGAAAAAAAAAAGACGTTGAAAAAAACTTTTTTTTTTTTTGTCGTAATCCAACCTACCTTAGCAAATATAGACGTCTTATCACTTGGATATAGAAAGACAGGTTGGATTAAAGAAACAATACTTGGAATTATTTTGTTGTGACGCAATGTTATTTGTTCTTCTGAATCTCCTTTCCTTGCTGGGTACTGGAATATCTATAAATATAACTTAATAGATCACTACTTTTTTCCTTGTTGTTGTAATTGCTTAAATATGTTGATGATGCGGTCTTAGTTATTACATTTTAAATACAATATTCTTTAGCATGGTTTTTTAAATATAAGTAGACCCTGGAAAACCATGGGCAAATTTAGTTTCGATTTCGAATATCGAAGTGTTTACTAAAACGACATGAAAATTAAAACTTAAGAAGTGACTTTCCTAACAAAAAACTCTTGACGAATCTTTGATCTTTTGAATTAAAAAATGCGCGACGAAAGTTATTTAAATGATTAAATATTTTAGGTAAATTTATTAAACATTTTGTTTTGAAGCATTTAATGACGCTTCCTTTTCATTTCGCCGAAACGTTTGGTTTCTTGTCCATGAGGTAGTTAATTTCGGTATTAGTAGAGACTTTTCATGGGTTTTCATGAGGATCAATGGCTTAAGAATTACCATAAACCTGATTCTGTACTTTTCTATCGTAGATATGTTTATGATATTTTCTACATTTTTAATAATGAGACTGACGCTACTAATTTTTTCAATTATCTTAACCTTCAGCATCCTAACATTAAATTTACTCTTGAAAAAGAAATTAACAATTGCCTTTTTTTTTTTGGATGTTAAGATTAACAAGTTAACTGATAATTGTGTTACTTTTATTCACCGTAAAAAAACTTATACTGGTCTTCTCACTAATTTCAGTAGTTTTACCTCTTTTTCCTATAAGATTGGTTTAATTCTCACTTTAATAGATAGAGCCTTTAAAATTAACAGTACTGATTATGGTTTCAAAAAGGATGTAAATGATATCAAAACTATTTTACAACGTAATCTGTTTCATTCTTATCTAATAGATAAAGTTACCACAGACTATCTTAACAAGCAGTCTAGATCTGATAATAAGACAATCAAAAACGTTTATTTAGTAACTAAATATTTTAAGCTACCTTTCTTTGGTAAATACTCGTCTTTTGCTCAGAGAAAAAATACGGTTTTTGTCTAAACGCTTTTGTAAAAATATTGATATTAAGTTAGTTTTTTCTTCCTTTAAGTTAAATTGTTTGTTTTCCGTTAAAGATCCCATTCCTCTTGCTCTTGCATCACGTGTGGTATATAAATTTACTTGTGTGGGTTGTAATACTCATTATATTGGTGAAACTGTTCGCCATTTTTCTACACGTATCAATGAGCACCTTTTTACGGATAAGTCATCACATGTATTCAAACATTTAGCTTCTTCTCCCAATTGTAAGGAATCTGTTTCATTTGAATGTTTTAAGATGATAGATTCTGCTGTCACTGGTTATCAGTTGAAAATAAAAGAAGCTCTTTTCATCGATAGTTGTAAACCTGAGCTTAATACTGAGGTCAAAAATTTCAACAATACTATTCATATGTAATTTTATATTGGTTACTGTTTATTTTACGCTTATCTTTTGTTTTAAGAATTTTCGAACCGTTGTAATTTCATACTTTTGAAAACGCCTATGTATAACCTTGTGAATTGTAATTAGCTTCACTTAACTGAAGATGGCTTTGTGACAAGTCGAAACATGTCTTTCAAATTTAAAAGCTCATATGCTAAAATATATTCAAAAACGCCAATTTACTGACAAGAAATTCGTCATTTTGTATTTTGCATTGCCTTTTGCATTATTTTCTATTTTGTCTCAGTTGTTCTTGTCAAGTTTAACTGAATATAAACTTCGTCTCGTTCTGTAAAAGACGTAATTAAGTAAGTATATTTTCTGCTCACCTTAACCAGTTTTCAAGTCAGTTTTTTAGCCTTGATTTGTCCTAAATCTCCAGATTTTCGATTTCAATGAAAGAACATCCGGGTTAAATTTCACTAAGCTTGATTTTGTATTGGATTATCTGTAGTTATCTTTCGTTTTTTTAAAGTAAAATAGATTAAAAGCCTAAAACAGTCGGCCTTGGAAAACGTTGTCGAAGAGTCTTCAAAGAACAAAACTAGCCCCTGGGGGTGGTGGTGAGTTGTGGACAAAATTCCTAAGTGGGAGAGTATACTCGCGCAAAACAAGCAAACAAACAAACAATGTAGTGTACTTCGATTTGATTTCACTGCATGGTTTTTATTATGGGAGAAATTATCTTCATCTCGAATAAAAAATAATTGAAGATTTTATCCCCGATCTTATTTTTACCCTTCAGTTTCATTCAAATTGTTCTCCCTGTGACTTTCGTATCGGGAGCTCCGCTTTTAGGCAGTGCCTAAATATATATATTAATTGAGTCATATTATCCCCGAATACTTCAATTATTCGGACTTCGTCAAAAATTGGGGCGTATTCATCCAAGCGCCCCTTTAAAATCAAATTTTCACCCCGTATTTTAATTATATTTTAATAAAATCCATGAATTTTGGATAAGCGTGGTGTTCTTTATATATATATATATAATCCAAGTGAGAAAATATTCATGTAGGCAAAGTGTGCTTATGTCTCTAAGCGCTAAAAGTGTCCGTAGCCTTGGACCTTGTTTTCCCTGTTACGATGACGGCACTGCTAGGACTGCTGTGATACTTACCGACATGGAACCGGCATGTTGTTCTTGCCAGTTTACTTATGGTGTGCATTTTCAGTTGTAGTTTTTGTGCTTCAAAGTATATATGACTTTAAATATTAAGAATCCGAGAACGAAAGTTAAGTGTCGCGAAAGTGAAGCTATTGTGGATAATCAGACGGACAATCATTTTTATTTCAAAAGCGTCTTCAGACCTTCGTAGCTAATACCGATCTGGCCGAAGAACAAGCTCAAGCATTTGATACCATTTAATACAGTAGATACCAGGGTGAAATCACTAGGGGAGTGCAATTCTCAATACCCCTTGTCCATCAGATTGCTAGTTAGGGCAATAATAACTAACGCGCTGATTGGTTTGTGGCTGTAACATTCCCATTCCGACTTCGAATTTCAAATGCTTAACTGCAAAGCTATCGGTATTGACTTATCAGATCTTAAAGAAACTCAAATAATAGTCATAGCTATCATTTCGCAGTCAGGCGTTTGAGATTCATACCCGGAATGCTGTGACATTTAAAAAAATATATATCCAGAATGAGAAATTCACAGTGGCATATATAAGTTAATATAATAAATCATGCGCGCTCATTGGTTACAATTTACGTCTTATGCTTCTATATTCAATATTCTATAATTTAATTTATTATTAATTTAATATATACATATTATTTACAATATTTGTGGCAATGATGTATGGGATAGACAATCACAAGCCGAAGGCGAGTGATTGTATATCCCATACGACATTGTGACGAATATTGTAAACTATTAATTTATTGAGAATGTCATTTGAGCTTTAATAGTTTAAAAAGGCATTCAGTAGTTAGTTTTAAAGGTTTTGTGATTCAAAAGAAACATAAATAGAAGCTAAATCCAATCGTACAATGCACTCTTGATTGATAAAAATATGTTCTTAAAAACGAAGTCAATCACGGGTGAAAATGACATCCCCTTGGAAAAGTGAAAAAGGTTTTTACATGAAAACAATTTTACTATGCAGCAACGGATCGATGCAGACAGTTTGTAGCAAGTTTCGAAATGTCTCGCTTTCGAAAGCCAAAGACTGAACAAGAAGAGAAATTGTGGCTGGCAGATACAACGCCTAAAAACACCAAAAATAGGAAAAAAAGTGGAGCCTAAAGATTTTTGAAGAATGGCAAAAGTGTCGTTCCAGGTAGGAGGAATTTTCATGTAACGATATCCAAAAAATTCAAGATCTCACAATGAAGATAACTGAAATGTCGCCTGAAAGTTTAAACTTTTGAATGACAAAGTTCATTGGAGAGACTGTTAACAAATCTGGTGGCCGATATCCTCCTAAACTCTTTATCCTAAACAGGCACATTTTGGAAGTCAATGCCTAGAAGGGATTAAACATGCTGAATAAGAGTGATAAACGGTGAGCTTTTGCGAATTTATTCTAAACATCGATGTTGTTATTATGAGGCTTTTTGGTTACGGTTTTTATTCAGTATTTTTGACTTTCAGATGATATTCTGGCTATATAAATTCAAATGCCATCTACTTCTAGTGTTAATATGAACTTGCAAGCAACGCAATATTCAATAATTGTACAGTAGTGGACTTTATCTGTAAGTGTAATGGTTACAGGCTAAGAAGATGAAAGAAATTTACATTACTAAGCAATGTAACAGATAGCTAGTTTGCCAAACTATGAATATTAAAAATTGTGTACA
>NW_028292578.1:7084253-7139647 GCF_029948245.1 Actinia tenebrosa
ATAGAGAAGAGACCAGGCAATGGGCTTTAGACAAGATACCCAATGTATAGAATAAGTACCCAGATAAAGCATACGTACTAAACTACCATAGAATGAGACATATAAAGATGGGCTTGCAAGATACCCATGTATAGATACTACCCAGTTACAGATAATGTATAAACTACCTCAGAAGAGACAATAGTGCAGGATGGGCTTCAAGAACCCATTGTATTAGAGAATTAACGTACCCAGTTGAAAGTACGTGCTATCAACTACCCTCAGGAGACAATAGCAGATGGGCTTCAAGATACCCATGTATAGACTACTTACCCCAGTTAAGATACTGTACTTGACTACCATCAAGATGAAGACAAATCGCAGATGAGGGCTTTCATTAGATACAGATGTATAGAATAACATTACCCAGTTCAAGGATACTGTACTAAAACTACCATCAGATAGGACAAATAGCGATGGGCTTTAACATACCTGTAATAGGAATACTTACCCGAGTTAAAGATACGTACTTAAACTACCATCAGGAGAGCGACAAACAGATGGTTTCAAGATAACCCATGTACTAGAATCCTTACCCAGTAAAAGATGATGTAACTACAACTACCATACAGCGAGACGTAAAGATGGCTATATCAAGATCCCCATCGAATACTACCCAGTTAAGATATTAGACTACCTAACTACCCACAGAAAGAGACCCTAGCCAATGGGCTTTCAGATACAATGTATAGAAATACTTTTATCCCCTTTAAAGATATGATACTAAAAAAAACGGACATCCAGCAATAGAGCAATAGAGATGTGGCTTTCGACGATACCCATGTATAGAAATCCTTACCAGTTAAGAATTTAGCTGTCCTGAATCAGATAGAGACAATAACTCACAAATACCCTGTATAGAACGCTACATCCCCCAGTTTAATATACCTTATAAACGACCATCAGAAGAATGACAATAGCAGATGGGCTTTCAACATACCCGTATAGAATACTTACCCAGTTAAAGATACTGTACTAAACTACCATCAGATGAGACAATAGCAGATGGGCTTTCAAGCATACCCATGTATAGAATACTTACCCAGTTAAAGATACTGTACTAACTACCATCAGAAGAGACATCCCAGAAGATGGGCTTTCAAGATACCCATGTATGAATACATTATAGAATAGGGGCTTGCTTAGGGGGTGTGGGTGGACTACAAAGGGGCAGATACGTAATACTGTCCTAAAAAAACTACCATCAGAACAAGACAATAACATAGGCTTTCAAGATACCCATGTTATAGAATACTTAAAAGATACTGTACTAAACTACCATCAGAGAGACAATACAGATGGCTTCAAATATACAGTAAGAAACCCAGTAATTACCGTCTACCATCACATTGGGGTTCAAGTATGTGTACGTAAAGATACTGTACTAAACTACCATCAGAAGAGACAATAGCAGATGGGCTTTCAAGATACCCTGTATAGAATACTTACCAAGTTAAAGATACTGTAATAAAATACCATCAGAAGCAGACAAAGAGCAGGGCTTTCAAGATACCATGTATAGAATTACTTACCCAGTTTTAAAGATACTTGTACTAAACTACCATCAGCAGAGACAATAACAGATGGGCTTTCAAGATACCCTGTTATAGAATACTACCCCAGGTAAAGATTACACGTACTAAACTACCATGAGAGAACAATAGCAGATGGGCTTCAGGATACCCATGTTAGAATACTTACCCAGTTAACAGATTACTGTACTAAACTACCATCAGAAGAGACAATAAGCAGATGGGCTTTCAAGATACCCTGTATAGAATACTTACCCAGTTAAAGATACTGTACTAAACTACCATCAGAATGAGACAATAGCAGATGGGCTTTCAAGATACCCATGTATAGAATACTTACCCAGTTAAAGATACTGTACTAAACTACCATCAGAAGAGACAATAACAGATGGGCTTTCAAGATACCCTGTATAGAATACTTACCCAGTTAAAGATACCGTACTAAACTACCATCAGAAGAGACAATAGCAGATGGGCTTTCAACATACCCTGTATAGAATACTTACCCCAGTTAAAGATACTGTACTAAACTACCATCAGAAGAGACAATAGCAGATGGGCTTTCAAGATACCCATGTATAGAATACTTACCCAGTTAAAGATACTGTACTAAACTACCATCAGATGAGACAATAGCAGATGGGCTTTCAAGATACCCTGTATAGAATACTTACCCAGTTAAAGATACTGTACTAAACTACCATCAGAAGAGACAATAACAGATGGGCTTTCAAGATACCCATGTATAGAATACTTACCCAGTTAAAGATACTGTACTAAACTACCATCAGAAGAGACAATAGCAGATGGGCTTTCAAGATACCCATGTATAGAATACTTACCCAGTTAAAGATACTGTACTAAACTACCATCAGAAGAGACAATAGCAGATGGGCTTTCAAGATACCCATGTATAGAATACTTACCCAGTTAAAGATACTGTACTAAACTACCATCAGAAGAGACAATAGCAGATGGGCTTTCAAGATACCCATGTATAGAATACTTACCCAGTTAAAGATACTGTACTAAACTACCATCAGAAGAGACAATAGCAGATGGGCTTTCAAGATACCCATGTATAGAATACTTACCCAGTTAAAGATACTGTACTAAACTACCATCAGAAGAGACAATAGCAGATGGGCTTTCAAGATACCCATGTATAGAATACTTACCCAGTTAAAGATACTGTACTAAACTACCATCAGAAGAGACAATAACAGATGGGCTTTCAAGATACCCATGTATAGAATACTTACCCAGTTAAAGATACTGTACTAAACTACCATCAGAAGAGACAATAACAGATGGGCTTTCAAGATACCCCTGTATAGAATACTTACCCAGTTAAAGATACTGTACTAAACTACCATCAGAAGAGACAATAGCAGATGGGCTTTCAAGATACCCTGTATAGAATACTTACCCAGTTAAAGATACTGTACTAAACTACCATCAGAAGAGACAATAACAGATGGGCTTTCAAGATACCCATGTATAGAATACTTACCCAGTTAAAGATACTGTACTAAACTACCATCAGAAGAGACAATAGCAGATGGGCTTTCAAGATACCCATGTATAGAATACTTACCCAGTTAAAGATACTGTACTAAACTACCATCAGAATGAGACAATAGCAGATGGGCTTTCAAGATACCCATGTATAGAATACTTACCCAGTTAAAGATACTGTACTAAACTACCATCAGAAGAGACAATAACAGATGGGCTTTCAAGATACCCATGTATAGAATACTTACCCAGTTAAAGATACTGTACTAAACTACCATCAGAAGAGACAATAACAGATGGGCTTTCAAGATACCCATGTATAGAATACTTACCCAGTTAAAGATACTGTACTAAACTACCATCAGAAGAGACAATAACAGATGGGCTTTCAAGATACCCATGTATAGAATACTTACCCAGTTAAAGATACTGTACTAAACTACCATCAGAAGAGACAATAGCAGATGGGCTTTCAACATACCATGTATAGAATACTTACCCAGTTAAAGATACTGTACTAAACTACCATCAGATGAGACAATAGCAGATGGGCTTTCAAGATACCCATGTATAGAATACTTACCCAGTTAAAGATACTGTACTAAACTACCATCAGAAGAGACAATAGCAGATGGGCTTTCAACATACCATGTATAGAATACTTACCCAGTTAAAGATACTGTACTAAACTACCATCAGAAGAGACAATAGCAGATGGGCTTTCAAGATACCCATGTATAGAATACTTACCCAGTTAAAGATACTGTACTAAACTACCATCAGAAGAGACAATAGCAGATGGGCTTTCAAGATACCCATGTATAGAATACTTACCCAGTTAAAGATACTGTACTAAACTACCATCAGAAGAGACAATAGCAGATGGGCTTTCAAGATACCCATGTATAGAATACTTACCCAGTTAAAGATACTGTACTAAACTACCATCAGAAGAGACAATAGCAGATGGGCTTTCAACATACCCTGTATAGAATACTTACCCAGTGAAAGATACCGTACTAAACTACCATCAGAAGAGACAATAGCAGATGGGCTTTCAAGATACCCTGTATAGAATACTTACCCAGTTAAAGATACTGTACTAAACTACCATCAGAAGAGACAATAACAGATGGGCTTTCAAGATACCCATGTATAGAATACTTACCCAGTTAAAGATACTGTACTAAACTACCATCAGAAGAGACAATAGCAGATGGGCTTTCAAGATACCCATGTATAGAATACTTACCCAGTTAAAGATACTGTACTAAACTACCATCAGAAGAGACAATAGCAGATGGGCTTTCAAGATACCCATGTATAGAATACTTACCCAGTTAAAGATACTGTACTAAACTACCATCAGAAGAGACAATAGCAGATGGGCTTTCAACATACCCTGTATAGAATACTTACCCAGTTAAAGATACTGTACTAAACTACCATCAGAAGAGACAATAACAGATGGGCTTTCAAGATACCCATGTATAGAATACTTACCCAGTGAAAGATACCGTACTAAACTACCATCAGAAGAGACAATAACAGATGGGCTTTCAACATACCCTGTATAGAATACTTACCCAGTTAAAGATACTGTACTAAACTACCATCAGAAGAGACAATAGCAGATGGGCTTTCAAGATACCCTGTATAGAATACTTACCCAGTTAAAGATACTGTACTAAACTACCATCAGAAGAGACAATAGCAGATGGGCTTTCAACATACCATGTATAGAATACTTACCCAGTTAAAGATACTGTACTAAACTACCATCAGAAGAGACAATAACAGATGGGCTTTCAAGATACCCTGTATAGAATACTTACCCAGTTAAAGATACTGTACTAAACTACCATCAGAAGAGACAATAGCAGATGGGCTTTCAAGATACCCTGTATAGAATACTTACCCAGTTAAAGATACCGTACTAAACTACCATCAGATGAGACAATAGCAGATGGGCTTTAAAGATACCCATGTATAGAATACTTACCCAGTTAAAGATACTGTACTAAACTACCATCAGATGAGACAATAGCAGATGGGCTTTAAAGATACCCATGTATAGAATACTTACCCAGTTAAAGATACTGTACTAAACTACCATCAGATGAGACAATAGCAGATGGGCTTTCAAGATACCCATGTATAGAATACTTACCCAGTTAAAGATACTGTACTAAACTACCATCAGAAGAGACAATAACAGATGGGCTTTCAAGATACCCATGTATAGAATACTTACCCAGTTAAAGATACTGTACTAAACTACCATCAGAAGAGACAATAACAGATGGGCTTTCAACATACCCATGTATAGAATACTTACCCAGTTAAAGATACCGTACTAAACTACCATCAGAAGAGACAATAACAGATGGGCTTTCAACATACCCTGTATAGAATACTTACCCAGTTAAAGATACTGTACTATTTCCCGCTTGGGTTTTGTTGTTGACCACTTGTTGGGATAATTTAAACTGGTGTTCAATTTTAGAGTAAAGTCCACCAATGTACTGGAAAAATACAAACGATTGCAAGTCAGTTAAATAAGTGTTCTAGCAAAGCAGGAATTTAACTCACTGAAAAATAAAACAAAGTTCTAAATAATGTGTGCAGGATGTACAAAACAACATATATGCTATGTAAAGAAAGTCAAACTGAGCTGACCTCTTTAGGTTTTTGCTTGTCTTTGTCGTTATTTTCTGGGGTCTGATTCGATTGTCGTTGCTTGGTGAGATAAACCACTAGTTCTGTCATTCTCTTGTGGTCTGGTAAAGTAAAATGCAAGTTAAAGGAGGACAAACAAATCATGCATTAATTTTCCTGGTTTGTAAATATAATATTGTCATTTGATCGAACATCAAATAACTTCGTTGTGTTTTCTCTGCATTACCTTCCTCGCGTTGTGCATCTTGGTTCCACCGTGAAGATCTCATAAGATCCCATTTATAGCTCTTGAACGTACTGAAACTGTGTCATAAATAGAATTATACAATAACTGTTATAAATCTCGCATTCTGATTGGTTGGGAGCGCGTGCTTTATGAGAGCACAAAGCACGCACGCGCCCTTTGCATTTTACAAAAGAAATAAAAAACTTGCTTGCTGTGTTGTGTGGAGTTATAAAGCACTTGGGGATTGCCAGAACACTCGAGAAGGGTCGAGAAGCCATCCGCTACGCGTCGTGCTTCTCCTAACACTTCTCTCGTGTTCTGCCAACCCCCGCGTGCTTTATGACTGCACACAGCACGCGCGCGCGTTTTCTATTTCTTTAATATTAAGTTCCACTAGGTCTGCATACCAAATGATACTAATACTAGTCTTATATTGATTACTGTCTGACTCGTCCCCAGTCGTCTTTCTCTTTGCGCGCGCTCTTAAAATAAGAGACGACTGGGGATGAGTCAGGATTACTGTCATTATAAATTCCAATTCCAAGATGGAATGAGGATGACAGGTTTCTTAGTCACTGCCCTCATAAAACAAGCACCGCTTATCTTAACCCATGGCCATAAACACTTGATCAAATAACTTACTCTTTTCTCGATGCTGACGTCACTTTCCTTGTTGGTCTGGTTTTCACAGGACCTAATTGTAGTCAAATAAAATAGACCAATAAGGTATCAGATTGCAAACTATATCCTGGAATGGTTCATGTATAACAACTAGGCTAGTGATAAAGCAAGGACGTAACGACCAAACAAACCCTTTATTTCAGGTTCCGTATCTTCAGACTCGGGCTGATCTTCATCTTCACCATGGTCTTGATCTGCCTCTTCTTTATTCTGTGACAACCGTCGCATAGCAACACGCTGTAGTACACGGCTACGGCTTCGACGAATGGGTGGTAAATGCTATCGAATGAAATCGTAATGTTAAAAGGGCCGCGTTTGGAGTTGATGGTCCACAAGTGTGTACAACACTAGTAATAGAGACCTTTAGTTTGCCGGTAACCGCTGTAGAGATCAGGCCCAGAAACAAGCCCGTAAACACGGAGAAACACTTAGCTTCAATGAAATTCAATATGGCGGCTCCAACAACTTCGTTATCATGTAATGCTTCGCTAAATGTCAAAAGGTATCTAATGAAGTATTCTTTACCTGGGATTCACTTGCTGTCTTTTTTTCACTTGGGTCAATAGTGTCAGGTAGAACACTGCTCTTCTAAGGAAAGAAAGTTCACATATAGACTTCAAAAATACTGAACCAGATATAATGACATCACTTTACTGCTGAGGGCACATAAGCCTGCTTGGCACACCAACTATGTAAGCATAAATTGTTCTTTTTCAAAAAGTAATGACGTCAATCCCCTTAGGCCTTCTAACAAACATGATGATGGAAAAACTACACAAGATTTTGACGGCTTCTCTTTGCCGGCCAGATTGGAGAGAAAAAAACGAACATTTGTTCGAAGCTATAGATATCTTTTAGCTCCAGGTTTTCCTGTTATGCAGTAAACTATAAAAACAGCTATTTACTCACAAATAAGAAAACAAAAAAGAAAAGATAAATTGAAATATCTTGTACAAAAAGCTGGCGTGAGGTAACAGAATTATTTCGAAGATGCTGCGAAATGTTTGTTTTGGAGACGAATGTGTGATAGTCTAGATTCAAACTTACTTGATAAGATAAGAATTGCTGTCAGAAGACTGTTAGCCGATATTAATTACCTTTAGTTCTACAGATCGAGTTTTCTTCATCAGAACATCTTCCTCAACACCAAAGATGTCCAGTTCACACGCCCTAAACAAAAAAGTACTGATTAATATATCGATAGTTAATGAATGATTGATGATTATTACATATGTTATGATGCAGGATCACACATAATGGAATAAATGAGTTAACAAAAGAATGAATATTAGACAAAATGAACAAAGGAATAAACGGATAAACAAATGAATATGTCATTACCTTGCACTCATTAAACGCTGGAAAGGTATTTCAACCACATTCCTGTGAGAATAAAGATCATCCACTACGATTGGATTATTAACAACACGTGGTTTTACGCCTTCCTTCGATTGGTCGGTACCCGTGGAACCCACACCCACGTCTAAAGATGGTTTTCTACTATTTGAACTTGATTCTTCTGTTTCCTTTTTATCGGCATCTGTAGAGCTTCCTAATAGTACAGACATATAGATAGATATATCAAGTCAATAACAGGTCTACTGGGGTTTGGGGTGAATCTAAACCAACTAGATAAATACTACAAACTCTTACGTTTTCAAGCTTTTGAAAATGTTGGATCCATCCATTCTTATTACACGCCATTGTATCACTGATAACATTGACTGTTTATTTCTTAACTATTTCAGGAATTCCAAGATATTCCGTCATAATATCTATATTATTTATAAGTGAATTTAATAAATAACGAAGAGAGAGTTTTTCGTCTTTTCAAATCTTATTCAGTATCTCTGCAAGCGGCACAAATTGACAAACGAACGTGCGCGTGTGCAAGTTATATACACCTGTAGGTGAATATAGCAGCATAAGACGTAAATTGTGACCAATGAGCGCGTTCTCTAATATTGATAGCTTCATTGACAGCATCCTTAACCCCATACCTTTATCGACAGCAGAACCGACATCCTTTTTGTTTTCACTGTTATTTGTTTCTTTGACAGTAAATGTAGAGAGGGGAGTGTTTCTGGATACTCGATGATCACGATAATTACAGCCCTACACAACACACAAAGTCACAAGAATTGAACATTGACATCAATCAACATTTGGTTGCCAGAGTCTGTTTTGCATTAGAGGGTGTTTTAAAAACCCAACAACTGTATAATATCCCGGTTGATGTATGATACAAGAAGATACAAGGCCATGATTCAATCCTGGGGAGTACTCCGCCAGAATTTAGGTAAGGGAGTTCCGCTGGGATTCTGAAAGGGGTACCCTGTTTATAATTTTAAAAAACCCAAATTTGTAGACCCTGTTTATGACAAAAGATATAGTTAATTGCGCTGAGTTCCTGTTTCAATTATCATGTCATCTCATGTATCGTTTTTTATGACCATAACAACCAGTTTCGGTCAATACGAAAGTAGAAACCCTGAATTTGTCAGGAAACTCAGGAAGAACTTGAAACTTGATTGGAATTGCATACCCTGTTTATGACAAGAAGCTCAATAAACCATACCCTGTTCTGCGGATCATCCCCGTATAGTCCATCTATGGGTGTACCCCCCACCCCCAGGGATTCAATGTCACTACTTACTACATGTTGTCCAGTTGTATCAAAACGAAGAACTTTCTGCTGGCAACAGGGATAGACACCCACTTCTGATACATCAGTCTGGTTATATACAACAGATGCAGGATGGTAACGACAATGACCCAGCTCTGAACATGGAAAATAATCACCACAGCGGTAACAATATAGAATGTTTATGGAGCCCCATAATCTAAAGAAAACAAAGAAGATCCAATTGAGAAAGAAGATATACTAAAGGAACTGACTGAATCAAGGGATAGGAGGATAAGATTGTTTGAAGGAAGGGTTTATTGGATTGAAAGAGGGGTAAAGGAATGAGAAGGGAGGAAGAATGGAATATGGTAAGGAAGGGTGGGTCAAGGGAAGGATAGACCGGTGTATGGTAAGGGTGGGTCAAGGGAAGGATAGACTGGTGTATGGTAAGGAAGGGTAGGTCAAGGGAAGGATAGACTGGTGTATGGTAAGGAAGGGTGGGTCAAGGGAAGGATAGACTGGTGTATGGTAAGGAAGGGTGGGTCAAGGGAAGGATAGACTGGTGTATGGTAAGGAAGGGTGGGTCAAGGGAAGGATAGACTGGTGTATGGTAAGGAAGGGTGGGTCAAGGGAAGGATAGACTGGTTTATGGTAAGGAAGGGTGGGTCAAGGGAAGGATAGACTGGTGTATGGTAAGGAAGGGTGGGTCAAGGGAAGGATAGACTGGAGTATGGTACGGACGGGGGCGTCACGGGAAGGATAGACTGGTGTATGGTAAGGAAGGGTGGGTCAAGGGAAGGATAGACTTGTATGGAAAGGGTGGGTCAAGGGAAGGATAGACTGGTGTATGGTAAGGAAGGGTGGGTCAAGGGAAGGATAGACTGGTGTATGGTAAGGAAGGGTGGGTCAAGGGAAGGATAGACTGGTGTATGGTAAGGAAGGAAGGTTGGTCAAGGAAAGGATAGACTGGTGTATGGTAAGGGTGGGTCAAGGGAAAGATAGACTGGTGTATGGTAAGGAAGGGTGGGTTGAGGGAAAGATAGACTGGTGTGTGGGAAGAAAGGTGTTAGGTAAAAGGAAGAATGGAAACTTACCATAGAAGGATGTGTTGGGGAGGAAGGATAGATTAGGGATGGTTTAGGGGAAGTAGAATGGGAAGAGATAGTTGGACAGGCAAACAAGGATATCATGGGTTATAATGAGGGTATACCTCCAGTAAACTTCCTTCCAAGATTTCAGCTTTTCTCGTAATCCTTGTACATAGTCATTAACATTCCAACCAGTGTCACTACATAGAAAACAGATAGATGTTACATATTATTCACTAGAGGGAACACCAACAATCATCAGTACAGTGGACACACTCAACATGGTTGTTGTTTGCACAAAGCAATTCCTTTCTTACCGTATATGACTGTATGAAACACGCCCTCTATAATCTATCATCATTCTGTAATCAAACAGAAACTACAGTCAAGTTTAGTTTATTTGCACCTCGTTGTAGATTGATATGATACTCTGTGAATACCAACACTAGGTAACATCACAATCCTGAATTACATAGCATCTTACCTTTTGGGGACACAGTGGAATTTCTTTTCTGAGTCCACTGTGAGTAGCTTCATACATGCTGAACATCTTTCAAATAAAGAATATTTCAAGCAACATTTAGTAAAAAATGAGATCAAAAAACTGTAGTTCCTTTATCACAGACTAGATTAGTGTTAGAGGATGTTCTTTACCTGTACAAAGTGCTACCATTACCAGGTGAGCACAACGTCAGTTTGTCAGGATCAAAGAGGTCTTCTATCTTCTTGCAATACAATTTACTGCAAAAATAATTAGATTATTAATTATATCCATTTTGAAATCACTGGTGATTTGTGCAATCTGATTGGCTCTCAGCAGTGTGATTTAATCAGGAATCACACCATTTTGAGAAAAAAACTTGAGAAACTCCACATCACTCACAGCTACGAATATCTGGAAAAATTACATCGGGTTTGATGGTGTTATCCAATGCGAGCTCATGTAAGAATGAATTTAACTGAGAGCCAATCGGAATCTATTATATATAATTGCACCATTCACAGGGGGTCTATAGAACGAGGTTTGTGGAGAGCTGATTCACAGACAGACTTTACAAAGAAAAATCTGGATGCAGCGCAGGCTACCCTATGCAAGTGTGCAATTTTGTAAACACTCATTTGATTTCAGACCAAATTGCACTCTACTCAGGTCAATTACCATTATAGATCTCCCTAGTGATATTAGGGTACTTACTGGTATTCTGGAAGATTTAAGACATTTATTGATATAAACTAGCATATAATAATTATTGTTATCATGATTACAGCTTGAAGTCGGCACCTTTTAAACTTATCTTTGCGATCTTTAATATCATCCAACTCATTGTGGTTAAAAAGATCTGAAATCCTGAAGATTCAAAACACAAGTCAGTTGTTCTGGTTTATCTAACCTACTCAAATATATGTATACCTCCCCCTTTCCCAATGAAAACATAGATGAACTGAAAATAAATGTCCTGATTTATGACTGTCATTCCAGCTGAAAGTCGAGTATCTTTATTTCCTGACAAATGCTGTGATAGGTACCAGCTTACTAACTGGTGGTTCTTTGAGATTTGTGACACCAGAAGTGGTAACCAAACCACAGATCTGGAGCCCTAAGAGATACGACAGGCATTTCCCCTTGTCCAATCAGAGTCCCCCCTAGGGAAAATGGGGTATCATTTGGGTCCACAAATAACTATTACTCCTAATTAGTTAGATCTAGCTAAGTGATACCTGGTTACAAGTTTGTCATTGATGCAATTCATATTGCAAGGTGTAGCGACGATAGCTGACATGTTCTTATGGCAGTACTCAATACATTCTGTAACCTGCAGAGAGAATCATATTATTATTACTTGAAAAAAGGTTTAAGGTCCTAGAATTTATATATTGATAAAATATTAATATTATAATAATTGCAAAATTAAACAAATATGGTGAAGGATGATGCGACTATCGATTTTATCCTATCCTGGAAAAACATTTCAGCTAATCTAAGTCAGGTCACAGCAACAACTAACTCAAACTTGGAATTAATATTACAATTATTTATGCCCTTTTTTTAGAGGGAGGAAGACCAGACAAAGAGAAAAAACCCTTGAATCAAGGGAGATACTCAACAGTCAACTATGCTCACATTTGAAACAAAGACCTGGAATTAAACCCTAGGCCCCAGAGGTGAAACACAAGTGCATTCTCTGCCCGGGGGGAAGGGGGGAGGGGGGTACTACCCTATATTTGTTATACGGGTACGTGCCGCCAAACAGGGTATGGTTTTCAGAGATTCTACTCTGGAACAGGGTACACATACAAAATTGCGGTCGCTCTGGAACAGGGTATATGAAATCAAGCTCTCTCCTCTCTGGAACAGGGCATCTATTCAGTTTTTGCAATACCGGAACAGGGTATGGTTTTCAGCGATCTTACTCTGGAACAGGGTATTAATTTCAGCGATTTTACTCTGGAACAGGGTCAGGGTTCAGTGGGCTCAGCGGCACATCCCTACCCTAAACAGGCAAGAGTACCCCCCAGGATTCTCTGTATACCACTCTTGATTCCCTATGACAAGATGATCTTGCAGTCTCACTACATCTGCAAAGCTTTTTGGAAATACTCTTACTAAGATATATTTGCAATGTTGCTGGTTTGGATTATAGGGTCATTCAAAATGATTCCACTAATAATTTTGTTTTGAAACTTACCAAACTATCCATTTTTAGAAAATCAGAGGATATAAGTATTGAGATGACATTATTAGGTTCTGAAAAAAAAGAAAGTTGTTATTAAGACAAGTAATTGAAAGTTGTAAGACTTAATCCGAGATACAAGAATCAAACCATCAAATAACTTACTTTGATGTAATTGGTTCAAAGTAAAGCTAAATTTTGATTATCTTTGCCTACCCTCCTGTGTAAGCTACTCCCTCTTATAGGAGTCCTGTGGTGTGGTACTACACAAGAACCCAAAGACATGAAGTTGTCTTAAGAGGAGTCTAGCTTCTGCCATGTACTATCTGGCAAAGATTTGACCACTACTCACCTAGTTTAGGGTGTGTTTCGTCCTCATCTGCTAACCCTCTTTTAACATACTTCATTAGCCAATCAAAAATCTGTACATCACAATGTACTGAGATATCTACTTCTTCCCAGCGCTGTGCTTCCACTGATAAATACTCAGCAAAGTACTTCATTTCTTTAATCAACAAATCTCTTGGACAAGTGAAGTCTTGTTTTACTTTTAATAGTAAAAAATGAAAAGAACTTTAGTATTAACTAAAGGTGTTTTTGTTGTTGTTTTCCTCAAATTATTTTTTCAAGAAAAATGTGCTTGATGAAACATAAATCATATCTTTAACTTTAGAATTAATGGTTCCCTCTCTGACAATAGCGAACCAATCACCTTTGCAGCAGTTTTCCCAGTGGAATTAAAATCTTGTCCCACAAACAACTTTGATTTGATTACCATCCCGGTGGGGGGGGACTCTCTTGAAAAGTGGGTTGGGGGGCTCGATGGACCTTTAAGTGTCAAAAATGAGACCTCGCATTCCTTTTAGGGTCTCTGGCTGACTCCTGGCTGACTCCATACCTTTTAGGTTCAGATTTGTTCGTTTTGAAAAATATCAAACGTCATACAAGAATATAATGGTTGGAAACGTTGTCATTTTAAATATGGTCGTACCTTTTAGGGTCTGAAATCAGCATCTCAGTTAATTTATGCGTACCTTTTAGGGTCATTTTCGAAACCGTCCGTCGATCCCCCCTACCCACTTTTCAAGAGAGCCCCCTCCCCCGGGATTACGATATCCGCTTTAAGAGGACTACAAAGATTACGAGGCAATTTTATTTTATTTACAAAAGACAGATAATAATAGAAACAATTTATAACCAATTTTCTGTTATTAGAGTTTTGAATTCTGAGATATTCTAGTTAATATATTGAGCATGTATGACATAGCAACAGGGAGAGGAACCATGAATTTTGGAACACCATTGTATTCAATACTGGTATAATCTTTTCAGTGCTACTAGTAAATAAAGTAATGGTTTTAAATAGGAAAACAATATACTAGACTAAATCAGTCTTTAAATCAGGTTTTAAATAGGAAAACAATATACTAGACTAAATCAGTCTAATAATAATATTGACAAGTTACTCACAGTTCTTGCTTTCATCACAGACATGAATAACCATATTTGGTCTGATGGGGGAAAAAGAAGGAAATTAAACATCAACTGGATAAGAAAATGAACAGTAAGATTTAGTTATCTATAGTTTCTGTTGCAGACAGCTTGGCAAAGTAGGCTAAAATCCATCCATGCTTCTAAAATGTAGAGTACCATGTTGCACCATGAAAAGAAAGAAAATTCCTCACCCTTGTGACAGTGATGATCCCCTTCCAGATTTAAAAGATATTGAAGAATGTCGAGATTGAATCTCATGAATTTTCTTAAAAATAAAATCAATTGAATTAGATTAAAGGTAACGTTAATATGACAAACAAAAGAAAAGTTTAGCACAACCCTGTGGCTCTTTTGATGGCCTATTTAGGGTGTTGTATGTATTTATCATATGACCCGTACGGCCCTGCTCACGCGCTCTAATAAAACCATTGGAAAAAGTCACGTGATGGGGGCCGGACGGGTTGACGTAAGCGGGCCGGAAAAACCCGTCTGGCCCTGCTCGAATCCGCGCGCTTTCTTTTTTTAAATTATTTTTATTTTCGTGAGGGTCATATGATAAAATGCTTATTGACTGAGTTAGGTCGGGCCGTACGAGAAAATATTTGGCTCTCGGTCATTTGTACGGACCTCGCTGCGCTTGGTCCGTACGGCATCACCTCGAGCCAAATATTTTCCTGTACGGCCCTCCCACTCAGTCAATAAGTACATATTAGTAAAACAATTCCCAAAAATATCATCTTAATATAAAAGAGAAATTCACCTGATCAGCATTTTCACCTTGATCCTTCATTGATAAGCTTCTTTAAATAAAAAGTAACACAGTTAGTGGAATGATGAGTAATACTTCTATGATTTGCTGCTCCAAGAGTAGCAATAAATGGACTCACCTATCTATTTCTTCTTCTGTTGGCAGTAGAATAAGGTATAAAATAAGGAATTCATGTTAATCAAAATTTAAAGGAATGATTTATGTAACTCAATAATTGATCAAGTACTCTTCGATTGCATGTTATGTCATTGCAGCCTCTCAGGGGAGCGTTGGTGTCAATAAAAAAAAATTTTTTTAGCACCACAATGGCTGCCAAGTTTTTGTTTTTTCACTCACTTGAGATTTGTTTGCAACCCATCAATTTGTATAATAACTATATATTGATGTATTATGTGTCAGGTTTCTAACCTGCTCTTTCTCCATTATTATTTTCTTGGTCCAACCATTTTGTGGATTCTGCTTGAAATGAATTCACATTTTCTGTTTTCTTGTTAGTCTTTGTACTTTTCTTTGATTCCTCGTTCTCAATCAGATTAGACTTTAATAGTTTAGACAACACCTGTTGAGTGTTCTGCGTTAACACTGAACCCATGCCATGGATCGGCATAATTGACTGAAGCTCATTCCATCTTATCGAACACTAAAAAGTAATAAAAACTATACTATATCACAGCATGAGATCACAGAAGATTAACTAAAGCCCTCTTGTTTAGCAAGTGCCACTCTTGACAACTCAGGCAGCTGGAAATTTTATCAACGGAAATAGATTTTAAATTCAAAGTGTTGATTTTCTTAAACCCTTTTTTCTGGAAGGAAGGAAAGCATTGGTGGCTTTTCCCTCCTGGCTGTGCTACGCGAGCTGACCCTAATTCGTCAGACAGCTTTCTTTTAAAGGTCTGTCTGACAACCAAAAAAATGTATAAAGTATGGTCAAGTTAAGCTTTAAATAAGCATACCTGTTTTGGCGTCGAACCTGGTATTAATTTAGCTACCGCATCCCAGTTCTTATCATTGGATTCTCTAAACTCTCTTGAACACATCAGAGTCTTCAAAATCATATCAACTGCCGCCATTTTCAACAAAAAATCGTCCTTACTTTTGCTCCTAATGTTCAAGATGATGTAGTCATAGGAGAGCCCATGATACTTCTTAAGTCATGGTATTTCAAAATATACAGAGAACAGGATTTTGTGAAGTTTAAAAGCTTAATTAATCGACTTTGGTTTCTTTGTTGACGTCCGCCATTTTGTTTACGGTTTGGTTCCTAGGTCACATCACACAGGGAACCCAACCTTAATCACAAAATATCAGGTCTAACGCTTGGGCTACCTGTGGTATAGAAAGCCAATGTCAGATTGTAAACAAACATACTACGGAGAAATTGGATAGCATTAAGGAGGTAAAAAGACTATTTAATTTATATTTATTCATCGAAGACCAACGTAACAATCAATAAAATATGTATAGACAGATCCAAGTGAGTAATTAGTGATATATTTGGTTTACTAACAAACATTTTCCCCGTCACAAACCAAATATTCTGCTACAGCCCATGCTAGAGTACAAACACCATAAAGTGTGCAATATAAATATCATTAAGTTGCGTACATATTTACGGTGTTCAACTTACCTATAGAGAAAAAATATCGCTCTAGGAACTTCACGAGTACCCTGGTTGGTCCTTGTGGTATTGTGGTTAACACATGATCGGCAAAGGCATTTGATATTTTTCTCTTATTGCACACTTTTAGTGTATGTACTCTAGTAGGTGTACTTTATAGTACTTTCTGCAACATGCTAATGTGATAAAAAGAAAAACACAACAAATAATCTTAAGAAATAGCTCTATACATACAACATAAGACTATTTCTCGTACACCAGCGTATAAATTCATGGCGCCTCACAACATGCTAAACCTATAAACCGGTTATTCCTTGCAAAATAATGCGGTCAAACTGGATTTTCCCTACATGGCTGACTTTTATATTTACATATTTGCGTATTGTAAACCGGTTATTTCTGGCAAAATAATTCAGTCAAACAGGATTTTCCCTGAATGACCGACTTTAATAAGTACTGCGTATTGATACTACAGCGGCCGATTCAGACGGCTCATTTTTACCTAAAAATGTCTTCTTTTCTCTTGTTACGGCACTCAGGCCGAGTCAAAACATGCCGTCAACTTTTCAAGTTTCAGCAAAGTTTCACTATACGCAGCTTCCACTCGAATACGAGTTCTTTCGAAGAAGAAAGTGGCACGGTGGAATTCAATAACAACCATCGGGTCTTCGAGAGCAAGAAAATGGGTGAATTGGCTCGGGCTCTTTTCGTTCTCAAATTCTCTTCTTACGAATTTTTGGTAAAAAATAGTTTACCGGTAAGTCTTCATTTTATTTTTACGAGTGTCTAGATGCCCTGCACCGTGGATCTAATATCAAAATACTAGATACCCGGGAGTTTTTGATTTTTGAAAAAAATCGTCAAATAAACACATCTTTGCCCACATTGAAAGTATTCTTACTTTATTTAGAATAGTCAAGCACTTCTGATAACGATAAAAGATCTATATTTTCGCTTTTGCTGTTTTCACAGCATAGAATACGACACTTGTATTTTGCGTCCCATTGTATACAAACTCGTATTCATGTGACGTCACAAGTTTTATCGCCGCCATGTTGGTGCAGCTTAATAATAAGTCACGCGATTCATGAACATACGATATTTTCTCAGTAATAAGCTTACCTCTTCCACAAGGCTCGTAATTTACCTATTATGCATGTTCTTACCTCTTCTACGGTTCGCTCGTTGTCAGCCATGTTAGTAGGCAACGATTCCTGAAAAAGGATGGCCCTTAATCGACGATTGCAATCGACCCTATTTTGATTGAAGGAAGCGCTTCAACCCGGATTGCCTCTACTGATGTCCTTTGCTACTTGGTTTTGGAAACCAGTTTCTACACACTAGCAGTTCAAGACCATATAATTGCAAACAAGTTTGTTGTTTTAGAAAAGGTGCGCCATTCTCAGCGCATGAACGATGCTTTGATCAGGCCGGGGCGGCGGAAGCTGAAAATCTTTGGGGGGCATTGCAAAAAATCTTTGGGGGAGCACTGGAAAAAATCACAACAATAACTTAATAACAGTATTAAAAATCGAATCTATGCATTTATATTTCATGTGAACCAATATTTTGTGGGGGGCCAGGCCACCCCAAAAAAAGTTGTAGGGGGGCACATGCCCCCCGGCCCCCCGGTTCCACCTCCCCTGTTGATACCAATTTGGATCATCACTTAAAAGGAATGCACAATCAACTGCGCCCACTGCTTGGGTTGCAAGGCAGGATTGGTTGAGGCTTGTTCTCACATCACAGCTTTTTATTTTTTTCTTGAAGAAATGGTTCATAAGTAGCGTGCATCTATCGAGTCCTGGACTGGACTAAGTTGAGAAAAGCTTTAGTTCTCTAAAAAAAATATTTGAACAACAGCTTATACTTTTAAAAACTGTAGAGTATTTCTTTGTCTTCCTTGGCTACCAATTGAATGTTATTTTCATTGTTTTGAAGATGATGGAATTTGCTAAAAAAGTTCTTGGAAAGAAAATGTTTAAAAGCTTGATGAAAAAAACCATGTACAGTCAGTTCGTAGCTGGAGAAGATTATGATTCCATCAAAAATAGTGTTGACAATTTGAAAGCACAAGGTATTGGGACAATTATGTGTGTGCCGACAGAAGAGGATTACACTGATGCAGACACAGATGGATTTGAGAGCAGGTACATTGAAGGAATGAATAAACAATTGAATGAATGAGAAAGTAAACTAATTAACTCCCTCCTAATAGAATGCAAACAATATAACTGTGAAACTTAAATAATACTAAATTATAGTAATACTAAATAGCACAATTCCATGCAAATTCCATTGTTTTCTATTGTTTAATTAGCACTATTTTGTACTATTTAGTAATTAGTGTTTCACGGATTGTTTGCACTCTATTCTTTTATAGACTATATGTCTTACATTATTTCCTTATCAAGTTAATTTAATTTTGTATCTTAATAGAGAGGCTCGTTTCGACAGAAATTCAGAGGTTATTCATGATTGCATAAGTAAAACGGGTAAATTGCTATTTATTTATATTTATTTATTGGCATAGATTTTTTCCCATCACATGTATTGCATGGAATAACTGGGGAGGGGGAGAGGTTGGGATTAAGGGGGGGAGGGGGACATTTAAAAAAATCTGGCTCAAGAGTGGTGGGCACACAAAAAGCTGAGTCATACAGCACTCTTACAATAAACAAAATATTTTTTTTTATTCAACAAAGGAGGGGAGTCAGCTATTATTATGGGTTACCAACCAAATCCCACCCCCTTCCTTCCTGATAAAAAATGCATGGTTCCTAATGACTTCTATTCATTCATCCTTCCATCCCTCCTATTCATTCATCCATCCCACATCTATCCTTTCTTCTATCCTTTCTTCCATCCATTGCATCTATCCTCCTATTCATTAATCCACCCCATATCTATCCATACTTCCATCCATCCATTACATGCATCCATCCATCCTTCCACATCTATCCTTCCATCCAAAAAAATCTCTCTGTCCATCCACCCTCCAATTCTTTCATCCACCCCACATCTACGTATCCATTCTAACTTCCACCCACCCACCCACCCACCCTCCATTCATAATTTCATCCACGCGGCATTTATTTATCCATCCTTCCATCCAAATTCTCACCAATTAGTATGTGTGTTGGTTTCTCTGCATATTAGTTCAGACAGTTGTCATAGGTTCTTATTGATTTATTATGCGGTTGATTTACATATTATTTTATCTTAAAGAGACTGGTACTTTTTCTCAAATGAGAGTTAGTGCAATATGCAGCCCTTCAGTCTTGGTAAGATATAAGTTGAAAATTTGAACTTAATGCTTAGTATTACTACATCTAAAGCTAATGATTGAATTAATACAAAACCCCCTGATGGTGACAGATTTTGCATGTTTTCCAAACCTTGCTATTCATTCCTCTGCCATTCCAGATATTTTGAGCTATAATTGGTTATCCTCAACTGTCTATCATACCCAGGGGGGTACTCTTGCCTGTTTGGGGTAGGGATGTGCCACTGAGTCCACTGAACCCTGACCCTGTTCCATAGTAAAATTGCTGAAAATCATACCCTGTTCCAGAGCAAGATCACTGAAAATCATACCCTGTTCCGGTATTGCAAAAACTGAATGGATGCCCTGTTCCAGAGAGGAGAGAGCGTGATTTCATATACCCTGTCCCAGATTGAGCGCGATTTTATATACCCTGTTCCAGAGAAGAATTGCTGAAAACCATACCCTGTCTGGTGGCACGTACCCATATAGCAAATATAGGGGAGTACCCCCCCCCCCCCCTGGCAGAGGAAAGAATCTTCAAAATTCTTTCCCCATCTTGAATCCTAAGCTTACAAAAGAGGAATGAGAAACGGACACTGACATTATTTCATGTCAAAAATAAAATTCTTGTATCTTTTCATTTTATTTTCTCATGTAGAAAGCCTTAAATGATCTACTTCAACCATATCAAACACAGACATACAAACCTGATGGCCTTAGCGTGAGAAATTTTGCAAGAGGACTTGATGAGGCAACACCGGTGCGTAACATATTATACAGGTTTATATTCGAAACTGCATAATTCTGGCTTGACACAAAACCCACTGACACACCCAATGATAGTGCTATCAGGGGTATTTCAAAAGCAAATCAATGTTTGATACTAAGGAACTTCTTGATTTTCATCAGCTGATAAAAGTCTTTGAATCTCATTATCTGCTTTGAATTAGTCATTGACCATCATGACTACTGTCTGTTGGAAATAATCCTATTGAAACTGCAATTCAGTTGATGAACATAAATTATTTTCACGAGACAGGGAATGATGTCAAAGGAAATCAAGAAATTGATTTCTAACTACTAACTTTATATAATTATAGAGCCACAACTTGGTACCTCAGCTGACAGAAAACCAAAACAAGCACTTGAAGAACTCTTTAAGAAGACTAGACTCTTTTGCCAAGGTAAGTCGTCTTCCCTTGTGTATTATAGCCACCAGAATATTGGGTCTTGAATTGAATGTAAGATTTTGTCCCGTGGGGGTACTACCACCCCAACTTGGGTAGGGGTGTGCCGCCAGGACCTTAAAACCCTGACCCTATCCCAGACCTAAAATTTTGATTTTACATACCCTACCCCAGACTAAAACTAAGAATTATACACCCTATCCCAGACTAAAAGATGGAAAATACAGTTTTACAATCGATTGCAATCAATATTTACTAACATTTTTATTGTTTTTGGTCGGCAGAAAGCGTAGCCTGATTCGCCAGTGACAAAAACGACCAAATCGTTAACCCTATCCCAGACTAAAATGATACCCTATCCCAGACAAAATGTCAAAAAATGATACCCTACCCCAGACCCAAAAGCCGAAAAACCATACCCTATAGGGCGGCACATACTCATATAGCAAATATAGGGGAGTACCCCCCGGGGATTTTGTCGAAATTTTATTTTTATTTTGCACAGTTGAAATTTCAAACCAGTGATCTGAAGGAAGGTTCAAAAGAGTTTGAAATTGTCTATATACCTTTGATAATTAAGCAATATATAGTAAACTGTTTTGTTTTTTTTTGTTTTTGGTTGAACAGCACTGCAAAAGTAAAAATGTCAGACTTTTAATTGATGCTGAGCAGTACTACCTGGAAGGCGGTAATCATCACCTAATCTTGGCCCTGCAGAGTAAATACAACACATGGAAACCCTGGGTATATGGAACATACCAGTGCTATAGGAAGGTTAGATTAATTTGCCAAAAGCCAAGTGAATATTGGGAAATATTTATAAACCAAGCCAGAAGGTAAATGTTCCCCATATTCACTGAGCCTGTGGGGAATGATCGTTTTAGTATAATTTTAGACTTCATGAATATCAAAGAAAATACGAAAATTTATATTTATTTATTTATGATGCTTCCAACAAACTGTTGAGAACTAGACAGGTGATACTACCTATAGGATAGTCTCCCAATAAAATTACAAAAATGTATATAAATAAATAAATTCACCGAAACAAATAATAACGTGTACTGCATGTAAACTACATAAGAAAGATCCAATAAAGTCCTGCAATTAGAGCAGCGGCATTTTGTCACCCAAGAACTAAAATGTTGTAGGTCTCAAAGGTGGACAAAAATATGTGAGCAGATTATGAGTTTTCCCAAAGTTTGCCAGAGTGGAAGTAATACTAAAACGTTTTTTTTAATTCTGATTTTATGCATAGACCTTTGCTTCCTCTTTCTTCAATCGTTTAATTCCATTATGGAACAACAATAATTGTAAATAATAATAATTTGCCCACAGAGCTCAGGCAATCTACATCACCATCGTCCCTTAAACAATTACTTACTAGTCATTATCGTGACATATTGTATACTGCGTCACCTATTGTTAAGAACATTGTCGGTCAGAGACCTGAAATGGGCGATCTGAGACTTAATGGATCTTCTTTTTGCTTATGTTTTCGGGCTAAAATGTGAAAAATCACATTCTGAACTCAAAGGTCATGCTTCATATTCCAATCTAAAAGGAAACTAACATTGTTCGGCTGATGAGAATATATTACATTTTGCAGTGTGTTACTCACCTCAGATTTCAGAACTCTGGCCAACAACATTTTTTTGAAATACCGTAGTGTATATTAGATAATGTATACAAGGAAATATTTTTAAGTCTGATTGTATTAAAAGCATGCCAGCATTGATATTTCTTTACTTGTTTCCATAATTTTTAAGGACACTTTGGACAGGCTAGAAGCTGATCTAGAAATGATGTCTGATGATAAATTTCATTTTGGAGCAAAGTTGGTGAGAGGTGCCTATAGACAACAAGAAAAAATTCGTTCAATTGAACTAGGATATGAATATCCAATCTATGACTCCTATGAGGAAACCTGCAAGGCATACAATACAGCACTGGAAATCATCTTGCGGCAAGTAGCTTACTCTCCAGCTGAAGTTATGGTGGCTTCACACAATGAAGAATCTATACAGTTGGCAACAAGCAGGTATTTAGCTATACCATGCTACTAAAGCTCCATTGACCCTAGCCTGTACAGGAAGGTTTCCTTGACAAGTTTTATATGCTCCTGTAGATGAGGAAAGTAGCAAGTTTTTACTTGTAAAGTGTCCTTGTTTACAGAGACAAGCAAGGAAAATTTATCCAACAAAAATTGTCAAGGAAAATTTGTTGATCGGCTTTACCAGATCAAAAAAAGTTGTCTAGTAAAAACAGTTGTTTGGCTTGTACAAGGACAACAACTTGTACAAATAATGTAATATTGTTAATACGTGGTGATTGATATTTCAGGATGATAGAGTTAGGGATTGAGAAAAGAGATGCAGGAGTGTCCTTTGCACAGCTGTATGGGATGTGTGACCAAGTGTCATATCTTCTAGGTATCTACACATGATGTACATTTGACAAAAAATTCAAATAAGGTTTTTAGATTGCAAACAATTAATCCATGAAATACTAATAATTACTAAGTTATCAATGAAATTTGCATGAAATTGTGCTATTTAGTATTACTAAAGTTTCACGGTTATATTGTTTGCACTCTAGTCACAAAAATTGTTTACAAGATGTTACATATTTTATGTACTATTTATAAAGCTTGAACAAAAGTTTTTTCATAGCTGTCAAATAATTTACTTATTGTTTTACATTTCGAATGACTATCTCATTTGGTTTTTGATTTTGTTAATTTTTTTTAGCAAAATAATTTTTGAAAATTTTTTTAATATAGCAATTTTATTTGATTACTAATTTTTATATATTAATCATTATTATTAATCCATTCAATTTTCAGGTCATAAGGGCTATGAAGTTTACAAATCTGTTCCTTATGGTCCTGTGGACACAACCTTACTATACCTAGTAAGAAGGGCTTTAGAAAACAGAGATGTCACATCCAGAACAGAAAAGGAAAGGTTTCTCATATGGAAAGAGATTAGACAAAGGATTGTAGGAGTTTGAATTGAAAAGAGTACACTTTCAAATTATAAAAGACTGGATTACCCGATTAGCTCAGTTGGTAAGAGCATCGGTCTGTTTTGCGGGAGGTTGTAGTTCAAGCCTCAGCCAGACCAACACTCAGGGTCTTAAAATAACTGAGCAGAAGGTGCTGCCTTTGTAATTATTATCTGCAAATGGTTAGACCTTCAAACCGTAGGCCCCGTCTGTCTTCACTATATAACCCTGCATAAGGCGGATGTAAAAGATCCACTGAAGACGCTGGTGACAACCATCTTCAGTGCCCGTGCTAAGACTCTACAGGGCTCACTGTAATTGGCATAAAAGCTGTTGTGGTGTCCCTGCCCTCATGGGGAAAAGCTAATAAATGAATAGAGTAAAGGCATTTAACCTGTGAAATAAAAAATGTTAGTCAACGTGTAATAGAGTACAAACACTAAAAGTGTGCACCACGTTGCACTAGTAAATAGTGCTAATTAAACAATAGAAAACAATAGGATTAGCATAATTTAGCAGTATTTAGTGGTATTTATGTTACACACTTATAGTGTTTGTAGTGTTCATAGTGTTTATAGTGAAATATTCACCCATAATTGAATAATATATTTTCGAACTTAGTTTTATAAGTAGGTGACTTTAATGGATCAGTGTACTAGAGTGCATTAACTAAAATGAAGCTAGCATTCTTCCAGGTCTTGGTAAAAGGCTGGTCTTCTCATTACCAGTGTGCCTGTATTACATGCAATTTAGTCCAAAGGAAGGAGCCCAACTAATCACCTTTTTTCACTCGGCAGCCATGTTGGTTTGAACAAAACAGTCATTTGCATCTAAGGTGAACACGACACTAAGACATGTTCTAATTGGTTGCCAAAACATAGAAGTAAGTCAACTGGAAAGTGCAGGTCTGGCACACGGCTCTTTGGAATCAGCCAGCCGGGTGCCAAACATGTCTGTGGTTTGGGAAGGCCTCAATTAAAATATGTCTTTTTTGGGTGAGGGGTAACCCCAAGATTCTCCCCATAATCCCCCACACCATAAATTATGGGTGCTCTCTAAGGGTCCTCTAGGGGACAGCATTGTATTCATTTTACCAATAATGTTTATTGTAAAATGAAAAAAAATTACCATTTATTTTATTGACAAGTGAAGTATTTGTCTTTAAACAAAAGATTTGCAAGCAAGTGTTTATCATGACCACTAATTTAGGTCTTAGGATGGCATAATTTTATGCTTTCATGCAACAGTAGTTTATTTCTGAAATGCAGGTATTAAATGCATGCTTGATAGATGAAATCTATGTAAAATAACATTCTTTGTAATATAATGTGGAGTTTAAATTTGTAAATGTCTCGCACAACTGTAAAGTAAAATATCTCATGTACATATTTACCAAATAAGAAAATGCCAATAAACTGCTATGAAATAGCATGTATTATGGAAATAAAAACAAATTATGAAACCGACTGTTAGTTTTCATCAACATAGTACTGTAAAATGTGATTTTAAAATAGGATTTTTCATTCGTAAATTGAATAATGTTTATAAACCTTGAAAACTAGAAATACTGTCCCCCCAAAAAATGTGTCCTTATTTTAATGATCATAATACTTCAAAACAAATATTTATTTCATACTTTTTCATGAATGAAAAGAAGTAGAATTTAGTTTAGGTGAGGGCATTCTTAAAATTAAAGGCCCAGCTGGCTGAAGGCTTTATTTTTAAGAATGCTCTCGCCCAAGTGTTTGATCCTTTACATAAATATTGAAGAGGGGTAAACAAAAATATATTATCCAAACTGATCAGCTGCACCAAGAATCAGATGTGCAAAATTTGTGTACAATGTAGTTCTCAGTAAAAATAACAGATGGTCAATGGACCATCAAAGTCCAACCATAAATGATACTTTTCTAGCCAAACACCTCTTAGTCCAGTTCTCGACTGGATAAATTGATTGGTTAGATGTTGTTCAGTTATACTTATAGATGGAGTATGCACAAGCTAATATCTGTGTGGCTGGTCATAATTCCTGGCCAATGACCAGTTATCTTTCGACCTGTGTCTTGCTCTTTTTACATACAGATAAGCAAACATACAAACTATCCTTTGTCTAACTACTTTCTGCTGAATATTTCATTACGTTTCCCTAAAAAAACTGCTCCTTGTTATAAATGAAAATAAAATCTCAATATTTCTTTTCTTGATGCTTAAATACACATAGTTAAATAAATATTGTAATTCCTCTTAAGGTATCTAATATTAAGTACCTGTTAAGAAGCTATCAAATCAGGCAAAAATACTAGGATGTGTCTGAATCACCATCAGCATTAGATTCTCTTGAGTTGCTTCTGAAATAAAGTTTTAAATAGCATTACATTATTACGGATTTTACTTTCCCATGAAAAAGTATGGGATAGATGATCAATAGGGAACATTCTCCTCTGCAGCTGTCATTAGATTTGGTCACAGATCCTCTTCACTAACCCATTAGTGGGGAGGGCCTGTGAGGGTCTGGGTCCAAAACTAATTACAGATGCAGAGGAGCCTAACGAGAAAAAAAGGTTACCTTTTAGGATGGTCTGTGTCACTATCCTCTAGATCAGGAGCCTCTCCTTCTAAAACCATCTACAATAATTAAGTACAAGTTAGATCAAATAGATTATAAGGGCATGAGCAAGAGCATAGTTAATAGTTTTAGTGTGAGATGTGAATTTGGGCTAATAAATATTTATATGAGCATTTTTTCCCACTTTCAAACCATATGTAAATTTTTTGGAGTATGACTCTCTTGTTAAATGCCAGTACCACTCAATGAGATCTCACACTAGTATATATGGACCTATAAGAATCTTAGTCTTATTAAGTAAGTTACCCACAATCTATAAGGAAAAAGCTGTGCAACTGAACAATTTGCAGGCCTGTCGCTATGAGTGGTTCGATGGTTCAAACTAACCCCCCCTCTCCATCTTTGAAGTACAAAATAATGTTGAGTGCTATTTAAGTTTTTCAAGAAATAGCATAACTAAGATTGGTAGAAACAGGAACCTTCCCTTTGAACGTTCTAGCAATAGGCCTGAATTGTCCCCACTTGTCCATCTAATGTTCACTGTAAATCATTTGAGTAGTACATACATGGTAAAGGCTAGCAAAATATTCTGCTTGGCCAGCAACTTCTTCCAGTTTACGGCATAGTTCTTTTTGTTCTTCTAGCTCCTTGCATAGCTGTTGAATAATGAAAACAGTTGTTTGTTTGTAATATTGTGTTACTTCTAAGCCATACTTGTTGGAATATGTTGTTGATTGATGTGATAGCAGGGAACCCAGCTCCAGTGCAGTTGGGGTTTCATTTTACGCCACAGGGAGCCCATAGTGTTTTACTTAAAGACCTTCACCCTTATGACATAAAAGTCTACCACAATCCTTTACAAAATCTTTTTTCTTTCAATGTTAAAACTCCTTTGAGAATACCAAGACCATACAAGATAATTAGCAAAACAAAGAATCTACCAAAGGGAATTCTGGAAGTGTAGGTATTTAACGTCATCATGCTTGAGGCCTGTTCAACTAAAGACACAGGGAACCCATCAAGAAATATTAGTCATACATAATGCTTTTGAACTGGAGCCAGGTTCCCTGTGATATGATGAGTCAATATGAATCTGATGACGATTTACTATTAAGTAACTCTTACCCTTTCATTTTCTTCTAATGCTTCTTGTAATGCAATCCTTCTTTCTTCTGCAAGCAACTGCCAGTACTTCTCTGGTGGTGGGTCTACAATAACATAATAATTACACTTATTTTTCCTGGTTTGGTATCCTAAAAAACAATGTTCTGATTGGCTGCTGGAGTGGGCAAAATTGTGTGTGCATGGGAAAACAGATCATCAATGGGAATATGGATCATCGCCAATGGGTGTGACTCTGCTAGCAGGGAACAAAGTCATGAAATGGCTCACTGCAGTTTAATTCGCCATGAAAGCCTACCACTCGTCATTTGAATTAAATGAATAGCAACCATTCTATAATACCTTGCACCATTAAAGCAAATGCTTCATTTTCATTCTCTGTGGAATTAGCCTTAAAAATACAAAAAAGTAATCCACAAATCAGTGTTGGTGTTGCAGTTGAAGTAGTGCAGCCACCTCTCAACTATTGGCCAGGTCTTAGCTTTTTTCCTGGATAGGGCTTCACATGCAAGTAGAGTTTGGTGGGTCTCTCACTAATTGATTTGTGGGTTTTATTCCCTCCACAAAAACCAACACCCTAAACTACAATTCTATGGTCTGAGCATGAGCTCTGACATTTAACATAGAATTTCAAATTTTTGTATGGCACTAATAGAGCAGTTTTTGGTATGACTGTTAAAAGTTCTTAGCACATAGATAACGTGGATATCCTTTTCTACCCCGCTAGGAAGTGAGAGGAAAAGAACTTCTGCCAGCACCTGGATAATTTGTGGGTGCTGGCAGAGGTTCTTTTCCTTTTGCTTCCTAGTGGGGTAGAAAAGGATATCTGCTAGCAGGGTAGTGTCCCTCTAAAGCAACCATGATATTTTCTTGAATTTTGATTGGCTGATTCTTTTCTCGCACAATGTGATTGGTCTGGCAGTGCTGTGACCTTGGCTAACATGGCAAAGGAAACTGTTCTAATGAATGAGGATGATGTTAAGACAAGGGAACTTGATCTGTTACTAGTACAAACCTGTGGAGTGTTTTGAGTACTTGAATCTGAATCAGAACTAGTCTCTGCTGTTGACTCACTGCATTCTTTCAGTGTCTTCTGAAGCTTAACAGTCTTTGACTTGGATTTGATGGTATCTTTCTTCTGCTTTTAAATTCAATAAAAAGAATTTTGTTTTCAGCATCACAAAATAAAATAAAAAAGCTTACTATAGTTTTTTTTCCATTATAATGAATGATTCTGAACTCAATGTACCTCTCTTCTGACAATACCAGAGCTTCCCACAAGAAGTCCTTTCCCATCTGCAGCAGGCTGAAGAACTTGCAGAGTCTTTCGTTTCTCTAGAGACCCTTTACTGGATGTAGTCTAAGACAAAAAAACAACTGAAAATTACGATGGTACTAGAAAAATAATTATCAAGTTCATTTTTGCTTCAACCCGACCCGCCAACTTCAATTTAACGATTCGCGAATATTCCAAATAACTTAGTTTTACACGTTTCAGCTTAGCAAAGTAGGCTCGAAGTTAAAGCCGGTAAGACAATTCCAGAAAGTTAAATGAAATCTTTACCAACTTCGTCGACGCAAGAGATGAACCATGAACTCTGAAAGATGGTTTTTGTTTTGATGTCTTTCTTGTCGGTGAACAGAGCTTTGACGAGATTTTTGAATGGTTTCTCATGATTTCTATCTCTCCTGGACTTAAAGGCGTATTTTCGTCAATTATATCTGGTGTTTCGAGGTAGTTTTCTTGATCTTTTCTGACATCAACCCAACTACAAACTCGTTCAGGAGACGCCATGATTTTATATCTCCCGCCAGCCGTGCATACCAGCATGTTCATGACACGTGAGTAAATACAGTTATGCTATTGGTTATGAAACGTGTGACGTATTTCCGGACTTTTGATTTTACAGCCGCCTCTACTCTCCCCTCCCAGGCTACAGCATGGATAAATTTTCTTCTTCTTCTTGAGGAAAAGTTAATGCTAGTACTTGTACAAATATAGCTATGCTATTGTAAATTTTTATAGACAGAGAGGATTTAGGAACTCACCAAGAAAACATGTTCGCATTAAATGCATTAAATGCGAACATGTTTTCTTGGTGAGTTCCTAAATCCTCTCTGTCTATAAAAATTTTGATAAAAATGGGAAAGATAACCTCTTTGTTTGTTTTTTCTCTTTCACTACCCCCACCCAGGAATGATTCCCAAGCTAAATGATATGAACAGTCTACAAGCAAAAAATAAGCATCATCTATGTTTTCAAGGGTTTTCTTCCTCCACCCAAAGTTCAACTGTTCTTTTGGACCAGTTTTTCATGTTTCTTTGTTGGGCGATGTGATGTGTAAAGAGATGTTGTCCACAGAGGAGTATAGCATGCACGCACTAAAACCGTGAACATTAAATAGTACTAATTAGTACTATTTCAGGCAGAATCCTTTGTTTTCTATTGTTTAATTATCACTATTTAGTGCTAAAAATAAATTAGTATTTGTTTCACGGATTTAGTGTGAGCACTCTAGTTGGAGAGATTAATCCCTTGGAAATTGACCTATGACATTATGACGTCACAGCTTGTTTACATGGGCAAGAATGATAGGAATTTAGGCAAATTTTCTTTCGTTTGGAATATTTAGTACAACATTTATCTGTTATCACCTTTCCCCGTCTAATTACCATTTTTTGTCGTGATTTAATTCGTTTTGCTGCTATTTTGCCCCCTCTGGCAACTATGATCCTTAGCGTTAAAACAATAGACTGTTTTGATGTGACGTCAGTGTCATAGGGCAATTACTTTCATTTAATTAGATTTATAAGGTAGTTCTGTGTGGTATCACATTATGGGTGGGTGAGAATGTGTCACATGACCAGAGTCTCTAATACTATCCCTCTTAAACCTAGACTTTTTCAATGTCCTTTACATTATTTTTGTGGTCAGTTGTAGCTCGCTCAGTTGCTCCATGACCTCAAATGAAACCCCTCAAATATTACACTTGCTTTGCTCACAACTAGTAAATTTAAAGGACTAGCAAATCAATACATAAAGTAAGGAAGAGAGTTGTCTTGGATGAAGTCTATCTTAAACCCACATCAAAATAAATACACTGCACATCAATAAATTATCAGAGAAGTTTCTTTATTTTTCCTTGATGGTCTGTTTGATCACATTATATTGCACTTATGCATCAGCAATGGTGACCTCAACTTCAACACCTGGTTCAATGCTGATAGATGTCTGTAAATCAATGTCAAGGTATTGCTAACAAGTGGTACTATCTTCTTATGTATTCATTATGATTCACCTAATGGTAGATGAAGTTACGATATGTTTCGACCAGGACTGACAAGTTTGTAGCAGGGTAAGATGAAACCTCCAAACCCATCCTCCTCCCCATAAAATTGATGGCCCTTTTTTTGTTCACCCAATTGTGATTGATATGATACAAAGGAATGACTGTGACATATGAGTATCACTTCCATGGTTGCTGATAAAGATTACTTATCCAGCCTCTTTGTCATATGGTCCTTCTCTTGCAAAACCCAACAGGCTAAATTCCAATTTGATATAAGAGTTAGCCATGCCCTGACTTAGATCAGCCCAGAGGTTGTTTCAGGGTTCAGTCTGTGAGTTAGTCATGCTCTGACTTAGCCGCGGAGGTTGTTTCAGGGTTTGATAAAATCATTAAGGATACAATTTGCTTGACGATCTCAGAAGGACTGTGGAGATCGATGAGACGCTTGTGGATTCTCATCTCAAATCTATCCCAGGTCTTGGACCCCTCACCACAAGGTGTCTTCCTGGTAGTGATCTTCAGGTACTTGGTAGGCATGCGTACAGGCCCCTTCACCTTCAGCTTCTTTTCTTTAGCTCCACGGATGAGGTCAGCACAGACTAAAGTCACAGAGATAACATTTTTAATTAGAAATAATACCAAGCAATGAGAAATATAATCTTCAATTTTATGAGCAAAAAAATAATTTGATTTATTATTTGAAATCTAATTTACATGTAAATCATTATTATATACGATAGTAATTAAAAATTCAGTACTAAGATGATAGTCCTATCCACTAGCTTATCAGGAGGCAAGACTTCTTGATTTGATAGTATTAAATCTACATTTATACTAACCCTTTTCAAGACTTTTCACATTACGGCTGGTAAGAGTAATGCGGATCCTGTGGATTTGAACTTCCTCCTCGGGAACGGCTCCTTTTTCCTTATAAAGAGAGGACTGCAAAACACGAAGAAGAATAAGCAACTCGAACTAGCTAGTGTTGGAGTTGCTAGTAACTAGTCCACGCTAGTGTTTACTAGCCATCATCTACAACTCGAACTAGCTTAGTGCTTTACAATGAATCAAGCTTCAATATTGTGCCTTTTATACACTCGCATACAGGTTTTAGCTCATTTGATGAGTAGATGATTAAATGAACTAGAAAAATTATAGAATCAAAACCTCACCATTTTTCAAAGTGGTCGACTTATTCGTTGGAACAGAGGTGAACCACAAAACTTTGCCGTTCACAAACCAAGATGGCGGTCAAGAGAAAGACCACGTGGATGACCTAGCTTTATATAGGCAAGCTTCGCTAGGCATTATGGGAAGCATTTCAAAACGTACCTTTTTTCCCCCATTTTTCATTTTTCGAATTTTTCTTTTCTTGAAGAAAGACAGTAAAGGAAATGGTTATGCAAGAATGCAAGGCTAAGTCATTTTTTTAGATGAAAATATGTTTATTAATTCTTATCAAAAATTTGTATAAAACGCGCCGCGCAAGGTGGAAGTCTGGGTACTAGTTATTTTTATTCAGTACAAAATGGCGGACGCTTCGCGTTGGACGGTTTCTTTACTAAAATAGGAAAAATATTTAGGGACCTAATCCACGATGAGTAGGAGTACAAGAGATCTCCGAGAACTGATATGTATGTCAAGGCTGTCTTATCATGGAGAAGATGATAATATGAATTCTTTTTTGGATCCAAATGAATTTGACAACGAAGTTGACTGTAATCCAGTTCCCAAGGAAACCACATCAACTGTGCACTCGGCTTCCAAAAAATATCCAAAAACGAAAGTTTTACCTGCAGTTAGTCCTCCTGTTTCTCCAGAGTCGTCTGGAAGGGGGTCTCCTTTGCCTCCAATAAGGAAATCTAAGTCAGCAAGCAGTGAGAGTTCGAGTTCAGGTGGTTCTTTGCCTTGCAGTCCAAATGGTTCTGTCTCTTCACTAGACAAGACATCATTAAAACGACCCTTAAAACCAATATCTAGTATGAAAGAAAATGACTCTTGTAAACCAGTAAAGACAAATATCGATTCTCTCTTGTCGTTTTTTGATGCAACTGTGATTGGTGACTGGCTGTCTCGCTCTAACCAAACAGTTGATAGCATAACATCATGGGTCCATGCAGACAACAACTTTGTCAACTTTGCAAACTTCTGGCTAACAGAATTATCACCCAGTAAGCGATGGGAGTTAGTTGCTATGGAATTTGGCATAGTTATGGATGAGTTAAAGTTTGCTTTTGGAGTAGGAATAGAAGATAAGAATTTGACGATACAAGATGTGTCAACTTTTATGAGTTCAGTTTTATGGGAGTATCCTCAAAAGTTTTCATCCACTAGAGGGAGTGCATTCTTCTTGAACCTTGTTATGTGCCTTTGTTGTGGACGTAAAGAAAGCTACAAGGCTCTGCTATCGGATGTTCGATGTTCAATGTCAAATAAACAGTTTGTTCAGTTTGTTTTGGCAACAAGAGCATTTGCTTTGGTGAGCCTGTGTTCAGGTGTGATTGCATTCTACAAGCAAATTAAATCACTGGAATTTTACTCAGGCACAGGAGTTCCTTCTCTCAATAAGGACATTCATTCATTTGCCACAGATTTTGCTTTTCAGGCCATAGAAAAAGGTTTGGTTAAAGTGTTTCAATATTTAATGCTTAACTATGAACTGAAAGCAGTAACAGAAACAACTGAAGATGGGAGGTGCTTTTTGTTTGCTGCAATACTCAGTGGTCAAGAAGAAATATTGAGACTGTTACTAAAGGTAAGTAACCTGCAGAGTACAATAAGCTAGGGGCAAGAAAGCATCATATCCGTTTTAGTTGTTATTTCAGCTGCCTCATCTCTGCTTTACATACCAGGCCATGACCAGGGGTCTTTCAGGGTGGGTTCACATACAATGGAAATGGAACTATGTCTAAACTAACAGCCATCTTGAGAAGTGCTATAAATGCAAAAAAGAAAACAAAAAAGAAAAAGAAAAATTATAATAATCCTACAATATTTGCAGAAGGAAAACAAAAACGAAATATTGGACCTTCAGCTTTTACAGGGGTTAGAGGGGGGGGGGGGGTGTTTTGGGTTGTACTTGCACCCAATGCACCACCCTTGGTTATGGCCCTGCATACCTGATATTGTGTGACTTACTTTTTGCTCCTGTCAAAGCAACGAAACTCCAGATACAGCAGAGCAAAGAAAAGAAGGGGGCTTAAAGCTAGTACTAATGTTTTAAGACCCAAAATTACACTTTTATACACACCAGCTAGTCTAATACTAATTTGTACATTTTCAAATGTCAGCTCTACCCACATAGTTAATCAAGAAAACTCAATAGTGCATGAACACTCATTTCTCCCCTTCCCCCTCTAAATTAAGTAATATTATGCCCCTTTCCTGTCTAGCAAAATGTCCTGATAATAGTGCTTCTATATTTCCTATAGTTTCACCCCAATTTAGATGTAAATAGACGATCAGTGTCATCTGGTAATACACCTCTACATGCTGCTGTCAATGCTGGTAACACTAGCATTGTCAAGGTACTTGTTGAAGCTGGAGCTAATGTGAATTCCTGGAATGGTGAATGTGAAGGTGCAGCACCACTACACTGGGCAGTCATCAGTGGTAAGCTAGCTTTGGGATTTGAATATCACTGCATTTATAATATTTTGAAATTTTCTACCCAATCACAATTATAATATTGTAACCACCACCCAGTTAGCTCAGTTGGTAAGAGCAATGGTCTGTTGTGGGGGAGGTCTTGGTTCAAGCCCCGGCCTAACCAACACGCAGGGTCTTAAAATAACTGAGGAGAAGGTGCTGCCTTTGGTTAGACATTCAACTCTTCACTACAGGACCCACTGTAATTGGCAAAAAGCTATAAAATAAAATAAATAAATTGTAAAAGCTACCTAGTTTTTTTTACAAAGCTTATACAACAGCCAATAAAAAATGTCTCTTAGGCTGATCTTCTTGATCAGTCACATTGACTCCTCAGGTCATATGTTGGTCAGTCTGATTTGGCAGATGGCAGGTCAATATATCTGGCCATTAAGTATAAATTATTTTCAGTCATGGTTAATGCCAAAATTTGATTCACTAATCTTTTATTATATCTTAGGGAATAAAGACATGGTTTCCCTGTTGCTATCCTTGGGTTGTGATCCATCAGTGAAAATGGGAATTCCTGCAAGTGTCACTCCACTGGATCTTGCTAGAGATCTTGGACTAGATCAGATTGTAACACTACTGGAAGATGTTAAAATTTCTGACTGAAAATAGAAAGTGTCATCATATCTGTGATATTACCTTGGAATTGTTGAAGTTAAAAACATATTACTGGTAAAGATATGAGCATCATTGCCTATTTTTGTGCGTATGCATAGATATTTATGCTTATTTTAATAACATTAAGAATCACATATTAATTTTCTATCTTGACAAATTATGTTTTAATGTGTGATGTTTGAACCCAGGACCATTGAGTGAGGAATATGTCAGTGTGTTTGTCCTGAAGAGAGTAAGAAAGATTGTAGTTAGTGTTAACTGACATTTTCATAATCTAAGCATTCACAGCATTCCTATGACATTCCACCATACTTACTTTGTCCCTTGCTTTTGAAAACTTTGTATTTTCCAACATTGTCATGGAAACACTTGGATTGACATCCATAAAGTGCTACTTAATTGTCGCAAGCATTTTCCTTTGCCTGCTAATCAAAAAAGTATAAAGATGTTCGCGTAGAGATTTTCATGTCAGGTACCATCAGTCATGTTTGATTGACATCCACAGAATACTACTCTGTTGTGAGAATAATCCTATATCTGTTTTCAAGTTTAAATCATAAAGATGCCATATAGGGATTTGCATGATTAGGTGCTGCCGATCATGTTGGATAGCAAAATAGCAATCTCTTTCCTTAAGGATTTGAATTCTTTGTCATTTAAAGTTGTCTTATTTTGTCTCATCGAACAAGGCTGCCATTATTATACAAAACTTTGATGAAGCTTCCTTTGCAAAGTAAGTTCAACAATGATGAAAAACATTTTAAAAAAAACAAGTATATTTTCATTTTACTGATGCTCAAAAAAGGTTTTCTTCAAGAGTTATTTTATGACATGCAAAAAGTTTGTATTCTTGAAATGAAATTAAATTATTTTGTGATGTTGGTTAAATGTCTCCAGGTGTCTCATTTCTTACATGTTAAATGGCATGTAGGTCATAGTTCACACCTACAAAAAAACCTTTTTATTAAAGTTTCTAGCACCCGCTACAAGTCTGAAAAAATTTCGTTGATAGGAAATGAGTTGACTCTTTTAGTTCATTTTGTTTATTCAAAGCAAAATTTAGCGTAGGCCGACAAAAAGAGTTATAATTCACACCTAAAGAAAACCTTTTTCATCAAAAGTTTCTAGAAACTGCTTAACAAGACTGAATAAAGATTTTTCTTTAGGAAATAAGTCGTGTTCTTTAGTTCAACTCGTTTATTCAAACGGCAAGTTATAGCGTGGAGGTCGACAAAAAGAGAAGCCAATGTCATTGTTCATACCTACAGAAAACCTTTTTCATCAAAAGTTTCTAGCACCCTCTACAAGACTGAATATTTTTTTGATATGAAGACCGTGTCCGGCTGCCGGACGTTTAATTAGTCTAGTCACTTCGTATTTTTTTGTTCGATAGGAAATGAGTTGACTCGAGCTCCCTTAGTTCAATTCGTTTATTGGCAAAGCGAAATTCAATGTAGATCGACAAAAAGAGAAGCCTATGCCATAGTTTATATCTAAATAAAACCTTTTTCATCAAAAGTTTCTAGCAACTGCTTGACAAGACTAAATAAAAATTTTTTGGGGAATAAGTCGACTTCTTTTGATTAGTTCATATTAGTTCAACTTATTTGTTCAAAGTAAGATTCAGCGTAGGTCAGTCATAGCTCACACCTTACAGAAAACCATAGTTAACGAAATTTTCTAGCAACCGCCGCTACGACAACACTGAAATCAATAAAGATTTTTATAAGTTGAGAGTCGACTCCCTTAGTTCAATTTGTTTATCCAAAGCAAGAGTCAGTTTAGACCTATACGAAGCCTTTTTGCTAAAAATTTTAATCTAAAGATTTTATCAACATCTAGGTAAATAAGTTGACTCCTTTTAAGATCGATTATATTTGTTTTGTTTTGTATTGTTTTGTTTATTTGTAATTGTGAATATGTATTTTATTTAGGCAATAAAGACATCATTATTGTTATCATTATTTTGTTGGTTGGGTTTTTGAAGATTGGAACAGAAAAAAGACTTGGGCTTAGACTGAGTTTTTTTTGTTAAAAAGTCATCGTGAGCCGGTCGGTTAGTTGGTCGGTGGATCGATCGATCGGTCGTCACAAGTTTCGTGCAGGCGAAAGGCTGTGACTGAGGAGATTTTAAGGAACTCAATAGATCTTAATGGCCGCTATAAAGATTCGGACCAAATATCCCTTTAAAACGTGAGCAACAAAGCAACTCAACCTCCTACTTTATGCCTTCTATATTATGTCTTTTTATTTATTAGTATATGCTTTCTATTCTCCCTATTACCCTTAGGTTACGTCTTAATACCAGAATTACTTTCTCGAATTCGTTTGATAAGTGGCCACGAAGCAATAGTAAATGTATAAACACATCATACACTATTACACGGAACTGTTGTTTCGTGATCACTCAAGTGAATTCAGAAACGTTCTAATATTAGCCGTTTCGAGGTGAGGAAAAAACTGTGTCGAGTAGTTATTGCAGTGAACTGTGGGACTGTTTCCACGGGCAAGATGGCATCTATTTCGCCCTTTCGTCCCACAATGCACTTATGATGTTGCCAGCTGTTGAGAGAGCTTGATTGAATGGACGCGCGCGCGATAAAGAATCTTTTTCCAATTCGTGCATCAGTAATGTTATATATTCCTTCTTACTTCTTGCCTTACCGTTACAGCAATTATGAATACTTAGAAAATAAGATTACAGATGGATTGGTCTGAAACTGAACTAGATTGACGCCTTTGGGTGTTGACAGGGTATCAATAATACCCTGGGGTGTCCCCCTGTACTAAGAGTCATCTGTCTTCCCACTCGACTAGTGACTGAGTTTTTTATAGCTGTTATTGAAAAGGAGGTCATCATCTCCTTTGAAGATTAATTCCGTCAGATAATGAAAAACCGGCGAGAATTGTAGTGCAATTAATGAAGAAAAAGTTTTTGATTACTAAGATATTAAACTAGACTACAGAGCAAATTATGCTACAAACAGGGGGAAAATACAGTTGATGAGCCACTCTAAATACACTAAAGAAACAAAAACATATCCGGCATAGCTTATATATCCATATAAATGTGACACAATACAATTAATAAAGTAGTGTTAATGGAGTCTAAATAGGTCATTAGATTCAGTAGTGTTACTATCGATTTTTTTTCACAGTCGTTCGACATTTTGTGTTTTCATTTTAAGTAATAAAGCAGGTGATTTCATGGTTTAAAATATTTGCTTTTCAGACTTCGTGCAGAATCACATTTTCTGAACCGGCTGGCTTACCGCTCAGTAGGGGCGAACACCTCCCCAAAACCATATTTTTGTTTCTGTTTTGTGTGTGTGTGTGAGAGTTTTTTTTTTGTTGTTGTTGTTGTTGTTGTTGTTGTTGTTGTTGTTGTTGTTGTTGTTGTTTTGTTTTGGTGAAAATTCAAATATTCTATTTCTCGTTACATGTCGTGTCGTGATAGCAGAAGAATTATATGGTGATGGGGTTCCTGTGGATTTTTCGAGGAAATATCACTCATTTTCTTTTCAAAAAACTTGTTTCCTTTTTTTTTTATCAGAGGCTTTCATGAATACAACACAATTTAAAATACTGAAAAAATAAACAGGCCAAACTTTAAAGGATTTTTAAAAGAGTGATGTTTGTAAGTTTTTAAGAGTTGTATAAGAAACGATTTAGCTCGGTGTTCTGGCGGTTGCTACACTACGTAATGAACCAACGAAACGCGACAACTGAACTAATATTTGCTTTAAGATGTAAAGTTGAACCAAGACTATATGAGTACAGGAACAAATTATTCAATTTTATCGGGAATGAAAATAGGTGAATTAGTGAGGTTGCTATAATTAGAAACATTGCTGCTTGCTCACTGTTTTTGACAAATAGATTTTCCTATCATTACATGAAAAACTCTGTCCACTTTTATCAGTGGCTGAACTTTTCCTTGCCTCATTGTCATTGTGTGAATTTTCTGAAAAAATTGATGAACACCGTGCTTTTCTTCAGTGCCGTAATGAGTAAACCTCTCACAAAACACAGCCTGTTTTACGACTTATTTAATTAATTTATGAATTGCAAGATATGAAATATCTCCGGCGTTCTTAGATATAAAATGTTATTAGTAGACACTATTAATTATTGTATTTTGAATTTTTGTTCCAATTTAATGTCCTCAGTGATTTATAACATATAATTTGAAAAGGACTATAAGTAAGTGCACTGTTCTTTTTATTAATATTTATTCATTCTATCGTAGTGTAAATTTGATGCTATAAGAATATCTCCTTGAAAGGCTATATTCCTCACTACAATGAATCACCAATTCTCGCAGCTGCCTTCCATGTAGTTGCCAAGGAAACCATCTAACAGACTTGATTTCAAAACAATCAGCAGAACATTTAGCTATTCAGTCCTCTTTTTCTTTCTTCTTGTGAAAATAAAACACGTTTCCTACCATAAAATTTATATATTTTTTCTCCTCGGCATCTATTCAATTATTCTTTTTTCCTAAACTCTGAATTTTTCAATTTTTAAAATGAGTGAAAATCTTCGGAATATCAGTTACTCATGGCAGACTGAAGAAAACGGCAAAATTCTCTTTTCGTTGTTGTTGGCTTTCGTTTTAGTTTGTTAAGTACAGGTTTTATCTACAAAGAAAACACCCACCCACACAATCATTATTTTATATTATTTACAAAAAACTTTATACTTTCGTGCCGTTTTTTCATATAGTTAGCTTTTTGAGTAATTTGTCTTGGAAATAACAGTTAGTACCATCTCTCCGTCACTGAAGAGAAACTGGTAATGCGTTTCTATTTCTAAGCAGTTTTTGTATGAGGTCTATGTCGGAAAAGAAGGATTAAACTTGACGGTCTGACGGCGTGAACGGTGGCAACCGGAACATGAGCGACCAAAACGCGGCTTATTTAGGATGAATGTAGAGAAAACATCGTAACTACGAGGCTATTAAACGTGAATCACTCAATCGTGCTTTAGAAGATAGCAAAACCAGTTTTAGGTTTATTGGTCGTGAAAGATCGGTTGCCTTTTTCACAGTTTAATCCTGGATGACTGACAGCTAGTCAGAGAAGAGTATTGATCGGAGCTATCATCAATTCTTTCTCAAGGTTATCGTTTTTACAGTACAATCTCATGCTTCCATAATATAGTATAAATATGTATGTGAACATGATACTTTGATATTGTTAGTTATCCCAGCCTAAGTGAGATAGATCATCAGTCGGATATTGGTTCAGTCCAGTGATGAGGTTCCTCGTAATCAGAGGTCAGCCACCGGTAAGGTTTTTCAATATCTGGTGTCCAAAATCCGGCGGCTTTAGTAGACCAACAAAGATCAAAACTTCAAAATTTTCTAAGCCGTTTTTACGACTGACAGACTGATAGCCCGTGTCGTTGAACAAACAAAGTTCAAACCCAAGACATCTCGCACCTGTCGGAGCTAAAATAGTAGAATGGACAACTGCTTTTTAGATTAAATACATTTCTTCCATGTTGCGCCTGAGAAAGATCTCTTTGAGCTGTTCTGTGACATTTATCAAGCCGCTTTCATTCTCAGGACAGACCCCTCCTCTTCGATCTTTTCTATTGCTTTTGATATATAATAAGTACGTAGCACTTGGTTTACGATTCACAGTCTCTTTTGCTTCCTCGGTTTTCGAGGTTTTAGCATAAGGTTCAGTTTCCTTGTGGGTTCGGCTTCGAGACTCGGTCTTAGCGCCACATTGATCCTGTTCGATACCATTTTGTGCTTGTTGCTTCTCTAAAAGTCTCACTCGTCTCCGCTCTGATAACAGCTCACTGGCTGTGCTAGGATATTTCTTATCGGTCGTTCTCGATTCCCTCTTAACTGGATTTATCTTAGTAGCAGATAACAAACATGAATTTTCGTTATCTTTAGTCCGTGTATCTTTACTTATTGGCGGTAATACCGAATAGGATTTTGGAAACTCATGTCCCAAGTTGAACTCGACTGTTGCGGTGTGTTGTCTTGACGATGCAAGTGTGGTCGTCTTCTTCGCAAAAGGATCGACTCTCTTTCGTAAGGTTGCATGATGTAAAGAATGAAAGTCACGGCTTGGAATCGACTCCTTGATTCGAACATGTGGTTGAATAGAACCATGGGTCGATAGTGAAGGCTTGTTATTGCTCTTCCAAGCCCGATCTCCGTATAATGTGGTCGGTAGCGCGCCTTGAATCGGCGGTAATTTAAAGTTTCTTCTTGAATTCAAGGAGTTTGTCGAAGATTTATCCATTCCCTTGAGGAGCCATGAATCGAAGCGGCGACTCCCGGCAGGAACTAGACTTCAAACTGATAACATTGGCCTATTACATTACGTTGCTACCGCATTCTTTCCGATGGTTATTCTGCAGTCTGACGAATGAACTCAATAGACGGCACGGAATCATGAAAAGATGGGCTCAATACCGCACATCCCCCTCTGACAGTTGTTTTGTGTCACATCTAATAGCCCACAGACAACGATCCTTTCAAGCTAACCTCCTCTGTTGCCTTATATATACAGTCAATGTCATTAACGTTGTCCACCGAAAAAAGACACATTAACACATTTACACATTTACACATTTACACATTTAGACTAAAGTGAGCCTGAACTTTAAATGTGAAATTCAACTCGTGAATCAAAAATCCAGAATGCCCTGACCATTTAGTGAGGATTTAAGATGGAGAATTGTACTTCAGTGTTTGTTTTATGCCAGAACATTTGAGGAAACACGTGATATTTCTTTTAGTCTAAATGTGTAAATGTCTAAATGTCTTTTTTGGGTGGACAACGTTAATGACATTGACTGTATCAAGACATTTGAATTTTACGGCATAAACAACAAAATTTTATAGCTCTTAATTGATTTGCCTGAACGTTATATATTCAAGAATATATATTTCATGCAGTACCCGGATTTGATTTTATTGATGTAATTACTACGTATGTATATTGAACAGAGATGAAATTGTCGTCTAGAAACGATGGGGAAAAATCCATTAACCTTGAGTAAACAAAGGGTCACAAAAGCGAAATGTTGTTTGCTTGTTGAGCCAATTGTTGACCATTTGATTAAATGAATGGGTATTCATATTGATTATGCTACTTCCAACTCACTTTTTCCACCTCAATTAATTCGGTTCAATTCGAGAATAACCGATTGTTTCGTTTTCAATCTTCGCTTGGCGCGCGGTATACGTTTACTTCATTATATCTGCTAAAATATTTTAACTTTTAGGAGTTGAAAAAAACATTTCGTTAGGTCTTTTGTCAATCTTCCGAACGAGGTTTTCAATTTTTTAGCGTATTCAGTTAAACACCCTGCGACAAAAGCTCTCGATCTGTCTGGTTCAGATAAAATTGGGGCGGTGACAAAAATGCAATTTAGATTCTTATCTTCTTAGATAAGCCTCTTATATCTGGCCCAACTGCTTCCTCTTTATTATCAATTTGATAATGTTAAATTTGTCATTAGGAGTCGCGATACACGACAAAACAAATCGGTGTATATATCGGCTGACTAAATGGAGCCCTCGGGGTTGGCCAAAAGAGAAGCTAAAGAGCAGCTGAATGAAATTCATCGGTAGAAGGTCGGCTGGCTTCTTTCGTTTTATCTAGAGTAAGCTGTTCGTCCTCTTGTCTAGATCCACCGCTTCTTACTTACTCTAGAAACTGCTAGTGTCGCTTAAGACAGGGATACAATTTGATTCACCGTACACACTTAATGTTTCCATTCATTTATCTATCCATTCCTATTCATTCAGTGTGGCTTAATCCGCTACCACCAAAGAAAACCTCTACAATATGCTACGCTTGAGATATTAAAATTCTAGCATGATACCGAGGTTCTCCTGTATGAAATGTTCAACTATCATTTCTACCAATATTTTCTTATTATTCCGCCATCTGTCCGTCCGTCCAAATAAATGGAACACTGAAGGTGGAAAATTAAGGGAAGCGGGGGTGCGCACCATTGGTTTCCTCGAAGTTAAATTATAAAAAAAATAACCAACATATAGTTGCTTTTACTTTTTTTTTTGCAACTCAAAAGAATCCCTGCATGTTTAGAATTTATCATCACATTTAACAATTTACCGTATTAAGGTTTTTTTTATGGAAGCAATCTGTGACAAACATCACGATTACCTTACAAGTGCTCTCTAAGACTGATGTTTTTCATATGTTATCCAATTCGTTTAAACATGAATGGAGCCATTGTTTCCCAACCCATGTGGACGATACATGGTGCAACTGCGCTCAAATGTTGAATGTAAGTGTAGAAAAACGAATGAAAACTAGTAAAAATTGCTACAAATCACTTAAAAGGTCATTCCGAGATTAGCATTGCAGTGAATTGTGGGTCTGTTTTATAGGACATAATTATTTCCAAGATGGCGTCTATTTCGTCCCATAAAACAGTCCAACAATGTACTACTAAGCACCCGGTCTATTGTACTGATAATGATTCGTGTATTACATTTCACTGTGATATTATCAGCCTTATTCAGGGGAGCCAAGTGCACCGATAAGCCCTTGAGCTGTGCTGAACAGATTAACAGGTGAGCTGCCATCCGTGATGAGTGTAGACTTGAGGCCAAGGGACTGCAGAAGTTTAGCCTGAAAATGCGGAATTTTGGTAGTTAGTTTATAATCTTGAACCAGTTTCTATGATTACACGATCAAAACGTCTGATTGGCGGAAGGTGATGCCCAGCAGGGGAAGGTTGAATGTTTTTAACCTCTCGATTCCTTTAAGCGACTTTCAGGTGCGACTACCTAGGAGGGTTATCGGGAGTTTACCGTTTCCCAGTAAGACAGGGTAGGTACCTGCTCCCACCTCTAAGCCTGGTGCCAGATACTCGTCACTCGCCGTACTTAAATATCGTACATTCAACGCTCTTATTAATAAAATAAATTGCATCAACCTGATAACAAACCAAGAGAGACAACTCCTGGAAAATTAAACAGACCAATCACAAACCTGCATCTCTGGGCCAGCTGTAGCAATAGCCTGAATGGTTTCTGCTCCGATGGCCGAAACCATGTTTTTAAACTTCTCAGCCTCAATGGTGCCCATTGCTTCTGCTTTTGAGATCTCCAGCTTATTTTGCTCGCTTAGATAGCCAAGTTCTGCATCTCGTTTCTTTGTTAAACGTTCAAGTTCTGATTCCTAAGAAAGGAAAAAAGGTAGGAAATCATGCAACCAGCTGAAAATGTTTGAAAGTGGATTTTATGTGAGAATGGAAACGTCACAGCGCGTAAACCAATTACAGCGCGTAAGTTAAGTAGACGTAACATCCAATCAAAATGCTTGGACGTCACGGCACGGCTCGTACATATTATATTATTTTTTTACAGTCATGCAAAGTTTGCTCTGAAACACATTCTGCACTGAAAAAAAGAAACTTACTTAAGTTGAACGAGCGTAAAGAGAGTTGCGCCAAGGTGGTTGCATAAAAAAAACCAGAAAACGCTGTGAAATCAAGTAAAAGCTTGGTAGTTTTATGGCGCAAGAAGTAGAGTTAGAACTCTTTTTAGAACTGACAAAATAAATAAAGTTGAGCAACAAGATGATTGGTCTGCAAATTACAACACACTAATGTTACGCGATCGTGATGTTTTGTTTGATTTTTTCTGCACCTGAAAAATTTGATCACCGCACAAACACGGATGCTACGAATTTGCTCTGAATAAAGGTGGAGGTTTAATCAGTGCGCAATGGCGAGTGCTTGTGTTAGAAACTGAAATTCAACTGGAGCAGCTTCGCAAGTTAATTATGCATATGACTAATGTGCAACTGTTTAAACTAAGCTAAACTTTGATATTTGTAACGCGCATTGCATATGCTCACATGCGCCCTTTCTATAGATCGAATCAAAATTTAGAAGTAAATTTTTGCGGAGGGAGGAAAACCGGAGAACCCGGAGAAAAACACTCAAAGCACAGGAGAGAAACGACAAACAACTCTACTCACATACTACACAGGAGAGAACCAACAAACAACTCTACTCACATATGACACAGGAGAGAAAAGACAAACAACTCTACTCACATACTACACAGGAGAGAAACGACAAACAACTCTATTCACATACTACACAGGAGAGAAACGACAAACAACTCTACTCACATATGACACAGGAGAGAAACGACAAACAACTCTACTCACGTGACGAGTCCGAGGATCGAACCTGGCTCGCATTGGTGAGAGGCGAGTGCTCTGACCGCTACGCCACCCATGCTTACCATACTGTTTGATACTTACTGCTTCTATCTTTGTGGCTTCTGCCTTCAGTTTGGCCTGCTGCACAGCCGCCTCCCCCTGGATTCTCGCTGCTTCTGCACGGGATTGCGCTTCTGCTTTAGCCTGACCAGTAGACTCTACTGCGGCACTTTGCGCTTGAAGCTCCAAAAGTTCTTTCCTGGATCGTTCGGCTTCCGCTTCATCGGTAATTTTCTGTCTTTCCAGCCGACCCTTTGCTTCCTGTTCAAGGCGCTCAGCTTCGTGTCTGCGCGATAAAAAAGAAAAATTAACAATGTTAGATAGATTGGCATAGAGAGGGTTAGCCTATTACTTTCTGCGGTGATTCATAGCCAGCCATAGCGTCATGAACGTAATTTACGTCATTGTGAGCGCACCTCAGAAGACACCGCACGCTGCTTGGCTTTACAATATGCGGGCACTATGAATTGAAGAGGAATACTTCTGAGAGGGATGATAGAGAGGCCTGCATGATTGAGAATCAAATATTGGAGATTTAGACTCATACTTGCTGGACCTTCAAGATCAAAATGATAACTTGTAGTTTTAGTATCTGTTGGTTGGCTTTTGCACCCCATTTATTTGTGACTTTTGAAAGATGATGTTACCTAAGTTATCTGCCCGACGTTACGAAAGGCGTGATATGAAGGAGCTAGCTCACCTTGCAGCAGCCTCCTGTGAATTGGTAGTGATTTCGATAGCAAGTTGTACAGATTTCTGCAAGGCGTCCCTGGTTCTCTGGTCTACTGGTTCGACAGACTGGATGTCTATACTGGTGATGTACAATTTGTTGGCAGGAAATGAAAACCGATTTCGGATCTTGAGATTTTCATCCAATCCAAACACAGATGTTCTAATGATCTTAGCTGAGTTCTAAGATAGAGAAAAAAGAATTTTAAAAAATTATCGTAAGATTACCCACACCTCTCGCGATCTACCCTAATTTATTTTGTAAAAATAAAAGTGGTCAGAATTTAGATAACCAGATGTTTTACCTTGTGGAAATCGTCGAACTGTACGCCAGCCACGGCACCACGAATCCTGGATGCAATCGCTTTACAAGAATCTCCAACAAAATCAGGCACCGAGAACAGTTTTGCAGCTTCTTTGTCACTTTTGTCTGAAGCATCAAAGTGCCTTCGAAGAGAAAGATACAGAGAAGTAAATCCTAAAATATATCTACATTGAAACATGCTAACTTGGCTTCGTTGTTCTCCACAAATGCAACAATTCTTTACAATTTTTACTTTTCTATAAATGTCGGTCCAGAAAATCCATAATGGCTATTCTTTTCCCATTCCTATTCCCATTCCCTTTCCCAGTAACCCTTTTCGCATTCACTACTGCATCCAATTTTTCCAACACACGTACAGCTGACCCTTTGAATTTTTTAAATGATCGCAAAGTATATATTTATATAGAGTTCGCTGGCCGAAAAAGAGTTCACATGTATTGATGTAACTTACCAGTTGTACGAGAGCTGAAGCGAAAGCCTAGCATGGTCAGCGGTCTCCACTACAATAATATCTGTACAGAAATCCGGACCCAAAAGAAGACACAAGGCCTTGATGACGTTGGGTTTCTTGGGTTTTCCACCAGAAAGACTAAGTTGAGTGAACTGTTCATCAGGCCCAAGCATGACTAACTCGGGACCAAAGATTACTCTACAGATTGAATGAATGGAAAAAAAGACTATAAGAAACCTAAAAGAAGCCTTTTTCTTTCAATGATCCTATAGATCCCATAAATCCTTTGTTTCTTCCCGTTCAACCTAAACCTGAAGCGCTTGAATGCGAGGCCAGCGGGGCTAAAATCTATTGTTTGAGCCAACATGGTTGCCGTGTGAGAAAGGTACAGTATACGACAAATAAAGGCTCAAAGACACACACCTACAATCAATCAAATTTGTTACGCTCCCTCAGTTGGTGTTCATCTTTCAGTTTTGTACGAAAAAGAAAAAATTATATCGACAGGTGGGACAGCCATGGAAGCAGAGGAGTAAAAGGCGACACAAATCTCAATTTAGAAATGGAAGTAGAATATGTATGTTGCAATCTATACAACTTCTCACGTTTGGAGTCTGAAAATAGCAAGACGTGAATACTCCATCTCTCCATCTTACACGAGTTCAGTTGTGACCACGAATAATAGCGTTCCAAGTCGAGGTTGGAGTTACCGCGCATGATAAACTATAGTTTTGCCGATGCGCGGAAAGTCAGTCCAACCTCAACTTGGAAATTTCATTCTTGGTCACTGAACGGAACTGTAAAAAGGATAGATATTGTGCTACTTTATTGCCCTGCTAAATTAGGACCATTTTGTACCTATCAGCTTACCTGGCTTTCTTTTCTTTATAGTCGTATATCTGTACAGCAGCATTGTGTGGTACTCTGAAAGTGATGACCCTTGTCTTATTGCGTCCCTTCGAGCGCCCTGAAAGTTTGCGACAGCTATCTTTTAATTTATCGATCTACTTAATACACCAGAAAAATGCATGCCAGAACAATAAATAGACTCTTAGTTTCAACTGTGCATGCTGAGACTGGGGGATGGGGGAGGGGCTATTTACCCTGCAAACTTAAGCTAAAATTCACGGAATCTGCAATATTCCCACAACGATTCTTTAATGTCAGTTTTTCCTACATTACCTCCATCGGCTGAAGAACCGCGAGTACCCCTATCAGCCAAAGGATCCTTCCCACCAACCACTAGTTCCTCGACGACGGGAGGGAGCTCCTTCTGCCAGAGTTCTTCGTCATGAGTCAGCATGTACGTTTGGCCACAAACAGCGCGTACTTTTCCTGTCTTTATATCACGCACGTAGATACCTGTGTCACACACAGTTCATTTTTCTTGTCAAAATTACAAGCAACTCGTGTGCCTTTGCTGAACTATCCCTCATCTTATTTAGATTATCTCGGAAATGCAAAACTAAGATAAAATGAACTCATTTTCTTTTGTATAGTAAAACTAAAAAGGTTTTCCTTTCTGGTGAACCCGCCAACTCAAAATGCTATATCTACCCCTGCATCCCCTGTTCAAGGTTCCACTTCATTAGCAATACCTTCGTTGTTGTCCAGAGGGATGGCCTTCCGTCTATCTATCACTTCCACCTGAACTGGAGGGATGTACTCACTGGGCCCACGAATCATCCACCGGTCTCCTGGTCTTCGCATGATTTTCTTTACAATATATTTAGAAAGGTCATCCTCCGAGTCATCTGCCGATTGCAAAACCTCTGGTGTGTTAACCTCGTCTTCATCAGTATCAGTAAAGGCTTCATTACACTTGAGGATGAGTCCTTCATCTTCACCCAAGATGTAAACATCCTGCGTACCACGTTCAAGACTTTCACCGGGCATGAGGAAAAACGACTTTTCACCCTGGAGGAATGAAACAAACGTACATTACATCTTTTTTATGGTTAAGGATTATTTTGACTCCCGGGTTTTAAGAATACTTTAAAATAATTATAAAATGGTTTAAAAAATATATAGCTCCATGCAACGGATGCCTATGCGTCCTGACTTCCGGATGGTCTGAACGGACGCGTCTGTTTTCGCGCCAAAAGCGACTGCAAAGCGAAGGACTGTCAAGTAAAGGAGGTGAAGATGGTTTACAAAATGGAGGGTTTAGTTCACCAAACGATCTATTACAATAACCTAATGCTGGTCAGGACATGCTTAATACAAGTTAAGTAATATTATGCAGGACTCATACTAATGATATTTAAAAGCGATAAAACCGTTGTATAAAATAAAAAGCAAAAAATAATTGACTGTTCTACCTTGACAAGCTTCTTTTGTCCTAGCTGAGGTTTGCCATCTTTACCTATCGGGTTCAGGATGACACAGTATTGGCGATTGTTGAGGGTTGTGATATCTACAAGACCTTTTACCTAAAGATAAAGAACAAGATTGAAGACTTTCAGGGTATACGAGAATTGGGAGTTTAATTTGTTATAAATGCTATATTAGGTGCATGTCTAGTTCAGGTACATGGTTTTAAAAAAATAGTGTTTTTTACCATAGGGGGGTTTATTTCGTGTAAAATAGGAACAGGAAGTTTTGGAATAAAAACTAAAATTTAAATGAAAAGATGCAGTTACAAATACAATTGGATTAATAGTGTATAATACACTAGTCAATATTGAAACCCCCCTACTCCACAACCCCCCTGGGGGCTGGCGAGAACAAGCATTTAACAGTGTGAATGCACGGGAAAATGGGGAATTTAGTGAATACTTCAAGAGCTTAACAATTTTAATGGCTATTCTTTCTCCGGGGACCAGGCGAAAATGCTAAACCTAACACTACCTTAATGTTGAATTCCCCGCCCTTTCCTGGGGGTAGTAGGGGTGGGGGGTTCAATTGAATAGTGTATAAAGGAAACCTCTTCATAAACATCAGGTATGTGGGCCTCTGCTTCATTCTTAGTGATTAGCCATTCTTCACCATTTTTCCTGGTTATGCCATACACATCCTTGAATGTACCAGTGGCTACCAAGTGGAGTGCTAACTGTTTAACAAAAGAAGCATAAGAATTTACTATATAATTCCACACCAATGGCTGTACTCCATGGACATAAATCATGCATATTTAAGAGGACTTCTTAGCTTGCATGTAATCTTTTCCTGTTTCAGACCAGTTGTGTCATTCTCTTGAGAATAAGATTATTCATATCCACAAGTTATATTAATAAGTTGTATCCATATTCTTTTGTCAGGACTAAAGATAACGTCGGGTCAGTCACTGGCCATAAACACTGTCCAAATTAGTTTTAGCTTGATCATAACATTTGCTGGTCAAAATGAATGGCAAGGCAAAGATTTGACTGGACAAGCTTTAATTCTGGCCGGACATTGTTCAATGACTGGCCATTAATTTTAGCCTTGTGTGTCTCCATGTGCATCCATTAAACAAAGAAATTATACTCTAGGGAATGACGCAACTGGACTGAAAAATGTAAGTCACTACAACCATGGTAAACACTCCTGGCCAGATATCAAAGAATAATAAAATAAACTGTGTAAGTATAGTAATAGATGTAGTATACCTTGTCGGTAAGGACAAAAGCATCATCAACAGTAACCACTTCTTCATAAGCTCCAGGCAGATATGCACCTACTTTTCGTACCAGCCAGATCTCACCTGTGACTCGCAGGTGTCCTTCTCGGTCCTACATTACCATGGAGTAAAAGAAGATAAAATGATTTTGAACATAATTTGAGGATTAGACTTCAGCCTTCAAGCGGGATATATTTTCATGGAGGATTAAGACAGTCATGACCCCCTTTTTTGTAACAGATTATTCTCTAATGAACATTAATCATTATGTGAAGTATGAAATTACAGTTATAGCTTTAATATCATTCACTTAAATAGATCTATGCACTGTTTTTCTGTCTTTGCTGAGCCAATTTATATCAAAATATATTTTTTCATACTATGGTTATAGTAAGTTAAACCAATAAATATATAAGCCTTATAATTTTTCTTAAAAAGTTTAAAGTTAAAGAAAGTTTTATAATTATGATTGTATACCCTTGTTTCCTTTCTTGCTCGTAACTTTATGGCCTGGTTCGCTTGAATTACAGTGGCACGGACAGTCTCAATAATTTCTACTTCCTTACGGGGAATCAAAGTACCTAAATCAAGCAAAAGAAGTTTTGAAATATTAGAAGTTCAATTATGTAATATGTAATGTAAAAAATTAAAGCTAAGATATGGTGAAATCATGGTTAAAAACAGAATTAATTTTGAAAAGCATCTTGAAAGAACTATAGTTCTACATAGTTGTTGGATATAGTACTTTTCTTATTGCTTTACCAAATCCATATTTTTATTTTTTTCAAAAATTTTGTTGTAGTTTAATGAATGAATTATGGAGACATATTATACCAGGTCCTTCAAACAGCCATTCATCTCCAGCAACTCTTTTTTCCCCTGATTCATCTTCAAAGTCCAGAACAGCCCTGAGACGCAGAGCAGAATTGGCCATAACAATTCTTAACGGAGAGCAACCAAGTTTGAGCACCTCACCAGGAAACAGTGGAAATGGGTCTTGGGCTAAGCGGATTTCCTGATGGAGAATTTTAAAACATGTTGAAATAATGACTGTATATAATACTGAGTGCATGCAGTTTTAAAACAGCATTGTGATAAATATCACCCTAACGTGAACGTATGTCTATCCTACGCATACAAAACCTACAGTTACATAAACAAGTGGTTTCAAGGCCCCCCAGCAGCTATCAATAAAGTTATATTAAAGTATACTTACTAATATTAAGTATGTGGACTTACATAACAAAAATTTGAGTATGATCATTGATTACCTGATCAGCATGTCGTAACCTTATTTGCCCATAATCATCCACTATCACCTTTCCTTCTTTAGGATCCCTCAGTACTGGGTTCTCAATAATGCAGTAATGACGAGGAGGAATGGTTATCATTTTCTCTGGTCCAACAATGACCTACATGGGGAGGTTAACAACAAAATACATACTGCTAAGTGAGTGCAGAAATTTCTTATTATTAATTTCAAAAATGTGAAAAAAGGGGATCTTCAAACTTTTGTTGAAGTTTAGCACTAGTTTCTGGTTTCAAATGTGTCGGCATGGGTATATAGTTTAGTTCTCCAAGGAATAGCATTAGTGAAGTCAATGGGACAGTTTCCATCGTATTGACCCACTCCAAACACTTATATGAATGCCTTGGGCATTTGATATTTTTCTCTTATTCTCTCTATATGAAAAAAAAGAATGTTTATATAGTTCAGTTCAGTGGTGTTCAATTAACCAGTTTGAATACCACTAGTGAAAATCCTGGACTTGTATTGCACTTTAGAATAAATACCAATATGACAAATATATTATATGATACAAAGAATAGGTGATTTTACAATGTCTATATACCTTCTCATTATCCTGCCGGATGAAAGTCTTTGGGCCCCACCTCCACCTTGGTGACATTGGTTGTTCTGATCCAGAACATGGATGTAATAGTATGGAGGGATGCGGTAAATGCTTTCTCCTTCTTTTGATTTGGTTGACATGTTGACAGCCTTGCTACTGATACAAAAAATATATTCACCTCATGTAGTAACGGATTAACTAAATGGTAATTTTTGTGCAATTACAATTATTACATATAATCTATATTAATATATAAATTACTATTGTGTATTTATTATTTTTATTTAGTTTTTCATTTTCATTTTCATTTAAGGTTGTTGTTGTACAACAGGGAACTGCTACTACTTTAATTTGCTTAAGTAAAGCACATTTTTTTTACTGGGGATGGGAACAGTGGGATTTGGATGGGGGGAGGGGAGGGAGGTATTATTAAGCAAATCAGGTTCAAGAGGGGGACCATGTGCATACTAAAATCACATAACACTTTTGATAAACAGAATATAAAACAAGGAAGAAAGGCTTTATGTGCCTCCTGCCATCATGAGTTGTGATAATTATGAATTTTATGCCAACAGTGTAGAGGGGGGTCAGACCTCTGGTATGTGTTACCAAGTGCACCCCACCCCTCCCTGATAAAAAATGAATGGTCCCTTAGAAACCAATGTCAAATGAAGGTTTCCTTCACATGTCACAAATGTGGCAATATTGATTAGGCAATAATCAATTAACCCATCCCCCCCATATATTGCCCTTGTATTTTGACATACAACCCTATCTTTTACAATTCTAATTAACCAATACATCCAAATACATATTTGAAATGAAAAATTACCATAACACTGTGTTTCCGCATCAAAAACACTAAGCTTATTTCACCGAAGCTCTTTAAATAACCGCTAGGCCATTTAGCTCAACTTAGAGCGTTATAACTCATATAATTTCAGGTGCTAGATGAGGATTTAAGGTTCTGGTTTACTCAGCTTTTTCAGTAGAAACATAAAAAGAAATCGACCTAGCAAAACCTGAGATAGGTGGGTGAATGTGCTAAATGATCTGCTATAAGTTGTATGGAGATTTGAAAACTTTTAGCTCCAACCATAGTCCAAGTACATGATCTCCCCACCCACCTCTGTTAACATCCACTGCACGCTAAAAATTAGTCTTCGCCATCGAATATAACACCAGAGTTCTTCAAAAAAACTGGAGAAATCGACAAAATTCGAAGAGCGAACCAAGCCAAGTGAATATTTTATGTGCTTGAATGGAGTGATATTTAGTTATAAGTTCGAATAAACTTTGAAATAAGAGAATCAAAACACGGCGATAAAGCAGCTTGCAATATCTATTAGACATTTAAATGGGTTTACTCGAATGTAGTAATGTTTCAATATCATCTAAATTGTAAAATCTTACCTCTGCTAACCTTTTAGAATACTTCGGAATGAAGTCGAAAATATGGAACGCCAAGTGTTTCAAAAATACTTATGCGCCACCTATAAAACTTCTGTGACATATCTAAGACTTCCTACAAACATATATACAAGACATAGGTCTAAAACAAAAGTTTCGACTAAATATAATACTTGTTTATAAATATATAAGACATCTATCTTAAAATGAAAGTTTCGAGGTCTCAAGATAAAAGTTTCTATCAAATTAATACTTGTCCTGATAAATATACAAGACGTCTGTCATAAAATAAAAGTTCCGATTCAAATAGATACTTCTTGTCAATAGCTTTTCTCGGTATGTATATATATAGTCTTTACATGGATATGTAAAATAAATGAGTTCATAATGTACAAAAATTAATAGCAAAATAAACGGATATCTAACACTTACAAAAATATAAAACTTCTTTCCAGAAATACAACTTGTTGCGCAATTTGCTTAGGAACCAGGCTCTTGCGGCCAAGTCCTTGTTGAGGTCTGGGTTCTAATCCATAATGGCGACCACGGAGGACAGTACAGATATCATTCGCAGAGAGTTCCAACGATTTCTACTTGATCTTCCCTAACAACTGTAGCGTGGTGGTTGTGTCCTCGATGGCAGAGATGTCTTCTGATCTATTGGCCAATAAGATGCGTTTCTAGTATCTACCAATGACATTGCATGGTGATCGTGTCTTCGTATCGTCATCTCCCCTGGGGACCCGGGCTGGCAAGACTACGGACACGTTAACCACGCTACACTTACCAGAGAAAGTAGGGCGGCCTCGCTAGTCACAACTCTTGAAAATAATGTAAACCTCGAAGCACTCTCAAGAATAATTACCAGTAATGTATTGTGTCTTTATCTGTGATTATTATAGACATAATCTTGCGAGTGAACCTAAGAATGTTCCTTTCGTACGCCTTTCATCTGATCAAGATGGAGGACTAAACCGTGTGAAATCCTCGCTAGGTTAAGCTAGCCTGTTCGATATATTCGCTTTAGATTATGGAAAAAAAAAATAAAACTCAAGTGGTTTACTTAGTGAAGGCATTCTTGAAATTCAGATGGTTATTTAGATTACATATTTAATATGGTAGGCCTCC